>NW_024090252.1:0-60001 GCF_014356525.2 Nilaparvata lugens | reverse complement strand
CGATTCTAGATTGATTTTCGGTGCGTCTTCCTCAATTGAATCCCATCAACTGAGGTTGATAATTGAGGACACTTCTGCGCTGAACAGCAGGTTTCAATCAATTCTCACATGACGCAAGTGAAGCCTCATTTGTGACCAGTAATTGTTGACGAATGCGTTTCAAATATCTACAAAAAACGTGTATGGTAAGGTCCACGTTATAATGGCAGTGTTTGATTAGCAATCGTATTGCTATCCTTGTCTATCATTCAACAATGCGGATAGCGCTATCTCTTTCTCGCTTTGCTCTGTTGCCAGATCGTCTTCTAACAATGTAGAATTAATAATAATTTAAGAAAATATTTCATCTTAATTATGAGAACTCATTATGAAATATTATTGAAAAGTGTAATTTATTGTTTAATAAAATATAACTGATTATTTTAAACGAGAATGAACAGTTAATATTACATCAATAAACCTGTATCAGCGCTACCGTCTATAGAAGGCATCGACAGGGGATCGGCAACGTTGCTCTGCTATCTTTTCCACTGCCATTATAACGTGGACCTCACTATAGCAATAAGCTTTTGTTTCCATAACAATTATCATAAGAATCCTGTTGCAATGCATGAATCTTGAAAAAGGTAAACTTTTCTTAAGGTAACAAAATTTTTGTCATCTGAATTTTTATGTTATGAAGTTTGAAGTTCATCTTGTCTCAACCAAAAAAGCACAAAAAACAAGAGAAGTAATGATTTGACGTGTTGAACCTCAAAGATATAAATGTTGTATCGAAAAACCTTGAAATAAGTTGAAAGTATAATTCGATGACCGTATTATAAATTATTTCTATAATTGAAGAGACTTGAAATGTTGTCTAAAAATCAACTTAATTTAGTATAAAAAGTTGATTTTTAGACAAAATTTCAAGTCTCTTCAATTATAGAAACGTTTCACATCAATATTCACGCTACAAACTTATTTCTACAATATATTTAGCGTTTTTCTAACATTGACAGCTTTAATCGATTATCCTATGTGAATACAGTATTATTATAAGGATATAATTGTTACAAAATTTAATTTTGTATCAAATATCATTTGTAAAGTTTAAGAAAATACTATTATGTTCATCTATAGCCTTGTACCTTATGGTATATGATCTTATAAAGTTGTAAAAAAACGGTGAAAATAAACGAATATTTTGAATTGTAAATTGACTTGAGTTGTGAACATGATTTCAAACTTTCTAGGGTTATTTTCTGGAACGGAAATCTTCTGAAATTCATATTCTCAAGCTGGATTTGCACACAATAGTGACAGTGAAAATATAATTCCTATAAGTTCTTATGGGATTATTCATACTCGCTCGGCCGGGCTGAGTGTGAATAGACCAATTGGAACCTATGGGAATTATATTTACCCAGTGAAAATATAATTCCCATAAGTTCTTATGGGATTATTCATAGGCCTACTCGTTCGGCCGGGCTGAGTGTGAATAGTCCAATTGGAACACATGTAAATTATATTTTCACTGTCACTGTTATGTGCGAATCCAGCTTTAAGCTTTAAAACCATAATTTGATACAAAACGCTGAGAATCTGTGATACAGACCTATTTTTCCGGTAGGTGAAAGTAAAATTCAGGGTGGATTATGAGCATAAATTTATTTATTCTCTTATTTACTTCCTTACAATATCTATGGCAGTGATAATATAATTTTTTAATATAGTATACTCCCATATTCTGATTACAGTATGAAATATTATTTGAGCAATAGGCTACTGTACTTCATTTAACGATACTTCCGATTATTAATAAAACAATATAAAATGTTGAAGTACCCTTTATTTTTTAAAAATACTTTAAAATAAAGGGTACTTCAAGATGTTAAATTGTTTTTATTAATTTAAAAAGTTGCCCATGTTAATTGAGTGTTTTCCGATTATTGTATGGAATATTTGAGACTCATTAAAATTAGAAGCAGTAACTTAACTTATTCCATTAATTGAAATATTAATTGAAACATAAGAATAATTGAACGAAAACAAAGCAAAAATGGAATACTTTTTGAAGTTTTCAAACTGAAACAAAATTGGTTTCCAAAATTATCTTAACTTTACCACTAATATAGCACCATTGAGTGTTCAATAGACATATTTGAAGGACAGTTTGTTATTTTTTAGAACTAAAGTAAATCTTTTGGAACTAGAAATTTACTTTTTTAGAACTAAAAATGTACTTTTTTAGAACTAAAAGTTTACTTTTTTAGAACTAAAAATTACTTTTTCCTACAGTTACCTTGAAAAGTGGCCATTCCTGCACTGATTACAGAACGCAAAGAATCACTTTTCCGCTTTAGTGCGGGAAAAAATTTTTCTGCACTCCAGATTTGCAACAACGCAAAATAGTTAGTAGGTTATATGGAGCACCAGTGCAGCAAAATCAAAATTAAGTTGGTAACTGTGGTATAGTGTGGTATAGTGTTGTGGTGCAGGTTATAATAATATCAAGGACGAGGACAGCGAAAGCCACCACATTCAGCACACAGCCCCCCCCCCCCCCGCCATTCATACACTACTACATTATTCAATTTCATTTATTAATAATAAAATTACACAGAAAAACATTTTATGCAATTTTGCCCATAATTACCCACTTTTCATATTCAATAGTAACTTGTCACGTTATTCTTTATATTTAAATAACGATTAGCCTCCTGCTTGGCATCAGTCGGTAAAGCATGAGATTTGATATAATTAGGTCGTGGTTTTCTAATAGTATTCAGTCTTAAAAAAAAAATCTTGATAGGCCTAGGTATGAGCTTCCCCTATAACTCTTGTAATTCAATAAATAATAAATATATATATAAAAATGATACTTATACTATAGTGTTGAGGAATAAAAAATAAATTGCACACCATGAAAGTTTCATACATATATTACACAAATAATGCAAAGATCAATCGAGGCAAAAAATATATATAGAGCGATAAAAAATATAATATAAAAAATAGAACAATAATTTTATATCAGCAAAATATCACAGGCTAAACTTTATATTCTAGATTTATGGCACGAATCATTACCATGTGCCTTTATCTTAAAATCATATGCATTCTTTTGCATGTAGCTGCGATATGCACTTGCTAATACTTGTCGACTTGGATAATTCAATCAAAAATATGTGCTCTAAGATCAGCTTGATAAATTAGCCACTAATAATCCAAATATATATATATATTAAAATCTCTAGTATTTAGTAGATTTATTTGTATCGAATATATATTTTCATCTCAGGGTGCAAGATTCGGCACCTGACGGAATAGGTAGAGCCATTCATCTAGTGAATTAGAACTATAATAATTATCGCAAATTGTATTGCAAAAAATTAAATATTATATGCATATGTTTTAATAGCCTAGATTTCGTACTTCTTTGATTAAATAGAAATTTCTAAAAATATTGATCTATATATTTTCTTTCAATAAATACCTTTAATACTAATTTTTACTTGCGCAAGTATTACTCCTATTAATTTCTCAATTTATAATAACCCTTTCGGCGAGCTAGCTTTGATCATCAGATTAATTCGAAGCACTAGGGCGCCCATCACTAAATTCAATTTTAATCACTCACGTGTCGAAAATCTTCTTGTAAGCCGCTGATGTCGATCCAACTCCATGTGGTCGGGAATATGGTAGCCGGAATCGTCTCCTCCAAGGGGTTATAAATTTAATTAAAAATGAAAAATGACTTCTGCTTCACAATAGCATCACGAAGTCTTTTAAGAAATTTAATAATTTACTTTAACTTTAATTTTTTACAAAATTATTAATAAGGTACTTCGCTCTAAAATATTTGGGGTCCTCTTATGGTGGCATCTGGCTGGCGAGTGCTGGTTCTTCCTTTTCAAGTTTTACAGATCCTCTTTCCGACTTTCAAATTAGCATAAAATTTAAATATCTTAATCCTCCGCCATAAGTTCAAATAGATCTTACAAAAAATACCAAAATATTGCTTAGATTATATGATTAATAATTTCTTTGCATTCGAGCCATATCGATAACATAGATTACACAATTTTTACA
Source organism: Nilaparvata lugens (assembly GCF_014356525.2). Lineage (NCBI taxonomy): Eukaryota > Metazoa > Arthropoda > Insecta > Hemiptera > Delphacidae > Nilaparvata > Nilaparvata lugens. Next base: position 55,927 of record NW_024090252.1, on the reverse strand, counting down.
CAATCTAGTACATTTATATAAATATATATAAATATTTTTGAATTGGCCTACAGTTGCCGCCTATTAACTGCCGTTTTACTATTGGTGCATGCAAATTTTATTCGGTATTCATGCGCCTGGTAACTCTTATTTCCTGAATACATTAAATTATTTTTATTTGGTTTTTTATTTATGCTCTTTGCATGCCAGTTAATATTCTATACATTAATATTAATTCCATGCTACCTAATAATTAGCCACGTGGACAGGTGTTTTTTCACATTGCACACCATCCGATTGCAATAAAGCTCTGCCAAGGGGTTTTGGTCAGATTCTACGTTCTTCGGTTTGATCGATCTCTAGGTCACCGATCCGTGAATACATCTACATAACCTCAATCTTCAAATATTTTATATAATAATCTATTTATGAGCAATAACTTCCTTCAAATCCTTTTTAGGTTCTTGTACCATTTAGCCAGAACAAGCTGATGCTATCTAATCTTGGTTATTATCTGCTTGGCGATATTAGCCAATTACTTTATTTTTAGACCTATTACTATTTCTGTTAGGGCTTTTTATCTACCCAGATTTAATATGTTACACGCGCCCCTGGGTTTGAATTCAAAATATTTGAGAATCACAATGTTTTTAATGAAAACCCACCCTTCAATACATCGATATACACTATACTTTATTTATAAATTATACTCTCATACTTCTATCACAGATCGCAGACATATTTGCTGCATCTCCTTTATACCTTTATCAAATACAATAACAAATTCTCCTCCTCAATACACATAAAATATCATAAATATAAACTTCTAAACGTATTCCTCCTGACACCACTTAAAACATAGTAATTTTTAAATTCGCCGCTTGCAGGGCCACCAACTTAACTACACACATTTCATAATTCTCATAAATGATTCCTTTTAGACAATAATTTCGATTCATAAACTTCTGGGCTTATATCTTATAGTATTTCTTAGGTCTTAATATAAATAATTTTCTATACATCAGGTACAATACTTTCTTTTGCTAATGGTTCTTTGGTTTTGGTAGCTGGTATTCACTTTAAGTCTTTTTCAGGTAACAAACGTGGCATAATTAAAAGTAATAAATATAAAAACATATAATAATATATCGACATTAATAAATATAATAAATAACAATAATAAATAATTCTTTGGGTACAGTACTTCTTTTTATAAACATATGTTCAACAGACATTACATTCATTTGATTTGGGTGGCTTTGGTCAGCTGGTCGCTGTTCTACATTTCATAGTGCTACATGTTACATCAGAATTTGCTATCGACTTTCATAACTAACCTAACTGCTCAATTTTTTCTCTTAAAAAGGTAATTAACAAATTTTAATTTTATTATCCCCGCTTGTGTCCTTTTTTATCTGATGTATATGATTTAATTACATATTTAAAAATTGTTCTTTTCCTTATTGCAGGCTTCTAACGGCTGGAAGGAATTAAAACATTGGATTGTTGCCACGAGGTCCTATACCAATATTAAATTTATTAAGGAAGGTTAGTAATCGGTTTGATAATAATGTTTTCCTTGATTTTCTTATCATATTTATTTCAAATTCTGTGATATGGCTTAATATTGGCTACATTTTCCCACCAAACAATGTGCGTGTTCTCACTCTCTTGTAACTGAACTGTGTTATGCTGCGATATGGCTACTATAGTGAATGGCCCTGAATAAATTAAAAAAGAATTTGCGAGTTACTTTCTCCAAAGCATTTGATAACCTGTGGCTCTTTACTAAAACTTCATCTCCAATGTTATATGAAAATATTTTATATGCTCGGTCGTGGAATCTCTTTCTGCTATCTGCCTTCTGCTCTAGCTTTAACCTTACCAGATGATGGATATTGGGGTTTGTTAACTTATTCACTTCTGAGCTTGGAAAATCAATTAATTTTTCGATAAATGTATTATTCCTTTTACCGAATATGATTTCGTAAGGCGTACGACCGGTGCTTTCATTTAGGCTATTATTATAGCATTCTTCTAAAAATGGTATATACCTAACCCATTGTTGGTGTTTTTCATTACAGTACGTCCGCATAAAACGAGAGATCTCTGCCATACGTCGCTCTACCGGATTAGCGCTGGGCTGTAAAGAGATGTCCTCGACCATTTAATATTAGCCAGGTGAAGTATTTCTTTCCACTGCTTGCTACAAAAATAGGTTGCGTTGTCTGATAGTACTCGTTTGGGCTTTCCTACTTCACTTGTCCATCTTTCCGTTATGCATCGGGCCAAAACTTCTCCGGTCAATTTGCCTATGGGAAATAGCATGGTATATTTTGAAAAAACACATGTAAGAACGAATATGTGTTTTTTTCCGTATTGCGCCATGGGCAATGGACCATATATATCCGCTGATATCAATTCCAATGGTGCGCTGGGGAGAATGGGATTCATTTCACCTCTGATATGGTATCGCGGGTATTTGGCTTTCTGGCATATATCGCAAGCTTTCACTATTTTGGCCACTTTTTTATGCATGCTTTTAAAATAACAGCTTTCTTTTAGTAGGTGGAGGGTCTTCGTAGTTCCAAAATGTCCAATGCGTTCGTGAGCTTCTTTTATCAAATCTGTTTCCATATTAGCGGGGATGATTAGGCGCCAGTCGTAAGTATTTTTAGCCGGTCGGTGGAACATAAATCCTTTGTAGCGGGTATACTGTCGCAGGTAGTCGGGCGGTTCGGCAGCTCCTTCTTCCTTTAATAATAATTTCTTTTAATTGATCCAAAGTCTTCCATCTATTTTCTTTCAAGACTATCCACACAACACAATAAATCAAAACACTAATTAGTTCTTTAATAATACAATCTTTCCACATATAATAGCCCGGTACTTCCATTTTATTAATATAATTCCTTATTTCTTCCACTCTTCCTAGACACTTTCCATTCTTAATTAGTTCCCACAAATAATCCAATTTATTGTCCGCACATGAATCGATAGTAGTCCTTCTAATAGCTTCGGTTCTATCCCATTTATTTGATCCGTTTTTATCCCGTTTCCTTAGCCCATTCTTCCGGTCACATCGCTCAATATCTCTCTTGAAGCGTATGTGCCGCGGATGCACGCCGTCGGTCCGCTCCTGTCCTCCTCGGTGACGGTCCGGTGTCCTCTTCGGGCGTTTGAACCGTGCATGCGGCCGGTATGCGCGTGCGTGGTTCCTCCTTCGTCGCTTCTTCCGCCTCCAGGCCTTATGATGCATGTTCTCCCGAATGCCGTCCTCCTCGTCCTGATGTCGGCTGGGTGTCCTCGGGCGCTTTCGTCTCCGGGCCTTGCGGTGGTCGCTCCTCTTGTCCTGGATGCCGTCCTCCCTGGTGTCATCCTCTTGGTCCTTGGTGCGCTTCGGTGGTATCCCTTGATAGGCGGTTGTAGGTTCAGTGCACGGGTCTGTTACATTTTTTATTTTTTCTGTATTAACTAACTCCTTAATTAGTGCATGATCCTGGTGACTGCTTATATTTAGTAGTGACTCTTTGGTGGCGGGTTGCTCTTCGGTGGGAAACAGAATACTTAATATGGGTTGATGTTTGCGGCTGGTTTTAATTGCTTGGTGGGCGGCGTTTTTTAGTGGTAGGCTGTCTTGTATTGGCATCTGTTTTTCTAATATTTTCGGTTCTTCTAATAATGTTTCCGGTAAATCACTTCTGAATGTGGTGTATGACGTTGAAATATCCTGCTTTTCTTGGTTTGTTTCATTGGAGCTTGTAGGTGTTATATCGGGGGTATCATATAGTCCTGGTTTATTAGCTGTAGTTTTCTGTATATCTGGTGGCGGGTCGTTGGGTGTTGGGTTCCGGGTTTTTTGTTGATTCAAACCTATTGCATGTGCTAGTGTATAATTTGTACTTACTTGTTGAGGTGGCGGTTTATAATTTCTGTTGTAACTGTTTTGTGTGTGATTATTATTTGAGTTTAATCGATCACGGCCATCATAGTGATTCTTACGGTTGCTCTGCTGGGCATAGTGGTTGGTTGTGCGATTTTGAAATTTTTCATTATTCCAGTTACCATTTTGCCTGTGCTCATAGCGGCGTTCAAATTGAGGAGCAGATCGGTAGCGATCATATGATACCGGTTCATAATTTTGGCTGTTATACTGATTAAATTTTGAGTTATGTTGATTTGGTGCGTATCTCTGGTCTGAACGGTGGTTTGATATGGCCATTGCAGACTGTATGCCATATAAATGATTTATCAGCTGCTTACAATCAGTAATGGGTTGTGTGGCGAGTGCCATTCTAACTTGATACGGTAGCTTCTTTAAAATAATACTTGCTAATGCCGATTCATTAATGGGCTCGCTCAATTGAGAATTTTTAAACTGTAGGGCAGTGACGAAAGTGGTACATGCACCGTCTAAGTTAGGGTTGAAATCGCATGATATGATGTCCGCTAGCACGTCCAACTGTTTACTTCTGCTCCAATACTGTTCCAGGAAGACAGCGACAAACTCATCCAATGATGTAAATTCATGGGCTCTACTCCGAAAGAATATCAGGGGTTCGCCAATCAATAAATTAGTCAAACGGAGACGCCAAAAATTCCAAGAGGTAGGTGCAAGAGTTTGTACTAATTTTATCTGATCAATGAATGGTTGAGGTTGCAAATGGCGATCAGTATTATCAAATTTTCCTAATCCTTGTAATATACTATGTACGTTGAGGTTGTCTGTTTGAATCCCTTGAGGTTGTTGTTGAATATGATTTTCCAATGCTATTATTTTTTCCTGTGCTATCTGCCATTGACTATTATGTGTAATTTTATTTGCGTTTATTTCTTGATTTAATTGAGTCAGAGTGGATTTTTGAATTAGTAGAGTTCCATTTAAAGCTTTACAGGTTTCAGTGTTTTGATTGATGCTACCTTGCAGTTGGTTCATTTTTGTGGACATATTAATCTGTTTGTTTTGTATTTCTTTAATATTGTTAATATTTTTGTCGACTGTAGTTGTTAAGTTTTGATTGGCAACGGTAATTTGTTTGTGGATTTCTTGGTGGCAATCGGCCTTAATGTTATTTGTTATATCCTGAATAGGTGTAGTGATTTGTGTAGTTAGGTTATCTATCCTTTCATTGAGTTCACATGTAACCGTATCCAACCTTTCCGATAATCCTGCCGTAACTTTATCCTGACTTTCTTTTTGTAGGGTTATCATTGCTTTTAATTCTTCCCTATGACTCTCTACTTTAGTTTCAATATTATCCAACCGTTGTTCTACTGATTTTATAGCGCCTGTGGTCTCTTTCATACCCTGTTCCACTGTTTGTTTATTTTCCTCTTTTACTGTAGCAATCTCTTTTTTAATCTCCTGCATCATACTATCCATTGTTTTTTGTAACATAATGTTGAAAGTGCTACTAGTTTGTTCCATTATTACCTTTTGAAGCGGATCTAACTCTGTGATTGAAAACATACTTTGTTTGCTCAGGTGTGACTCGGCCTCCGGCGATGCGGGTTCTGCAGGCTGCTCCTCGCCCCCTTCAAAGTTGATCTCTACTATCCGTTGATTCAATGGTGTGTCAGCGGCGTCGATTCGAGTGGATGATAGAGGTTGCAGACCTGGTGGATTGAAGACTATCGACCCGACGCTTCCTGGTTCCCTTTCTCGTGGCGTATTGGCATCTACCGTGGTGGGGTTTGATGTGCTTGGAGTCGACAAAGTGGGATCTGTGCAACCGCCGTACATATATGAAACTTCAGAGTTTGCGGGAGTGTGATTCATTATGTCAAATATGATAAATGCTAATTAAACAGTGATAATAATGATAAGCGAGAATGCTTAAAAAAGAGACACAAATCGGGACTTACAGTGAACAGTGATGTGTAAAGTGTTTGGATACTCTTACAACAAGGTATTTATACTTAAGTTTTTTATAATGCTCTAGCGCCCTCAATGTTTTGTTGATTTATTCTTGGCTAGTTTACAGGCTGCGACTTATTTTCCAACCGGCTTAAACACCTAATATATTTTTGACTAGAAAGTAATAGCAGTTTAGGCTTATAAAATATAATCTCTCTCTACAGACATGTATTTTTCACAGTACTAACAATATAAAATTTTCTTTAAAACATATAATTTCTCTCTATTTAAAGCTATTGTTTCCCCAAAAAGTAATACAAATTTTCCTTCGCCAGTTTTCCTCACAACTCGTATAAGTTATCTATAATTTTCTGTATGGTTATTGACTTAATTTCAAATAATTATACAATGGGCTTGGCTCTCATCGTCAGTCCCACGTTGGTACGACATGTCTTTATGTCGTATCCGTGGCCCCACGTTGGGCGCCATGTCTTTATGTCACGTTATTCTTTATATTTAAATAACGATTAGCCTCCTGCTTGGCATCAGTCGGTAAAGCATGAGATTTGATATAATTAGGTCGTGGTTTTCTAATAGTATTCAGTCTTAAAAAAAAAAATCTTGATAGGCCTAGGTATGAGCTTCCCCTATAACTCTTGTAATTCAATAAATAATAAATATATATAAAAATGATACTTATACTATAGTGTTGAGGAATAAAAAATAAATTGCACACCATGAAAGTTTCATACATATATTACACAAATAATGCAAAGATCAATCGAGGCAAAAAATATATATAGAGCGATAAAAAATATAATATAAAAAATAGAACAATAATTTTATATCAGCAAAATATCACAGGCTAAACTTTATATTCTAGATTTATGGCACGAATCATTACCATGTGCCTTTATCTTAAAATCATATGCATTCTTTTGCATGTAGCTGCGATATGCACTTGCTAATACTTGTCGACTTGGATAATTCAATCAAAAATATGTGCTCTAAGATCAGCTTGATAAATTAGCCACTAATAATCCAAATATATATATATATTAAAATCTCTAGTATTAGTAGATTTATTTGTATCGAATATATATTTTCATCTCAGGGTGCAAGATTTGGCACCTGACGGAATAGGTAGAGCCATTCATCTAGTGAATTAGAACTATAATAAATTATCGCAAATTGTATTGCAAAAAATTAAATATTATATGCATATGTTTTAATAGCCTAGATTTCGTACTTCTTTGATTAAATAGAAATTTCTAAAAATATTGATCTATATATTTTTCTTTCAATTAAATACCTTTAATACTAATTTTTACTTGCGCAAGTATTACTCCTATTAATTTCTCAATTTATAATAACCCTTTCGGCGAGCTAGCTTTGATCATCAGATTAATTCGAAGCACTAGGGCGCCCATCACTAAATTCAAATTTTAATCACTCACGTGTCGAAAATCTTCTTGTAAGCCGCTGATGTCGATCCAACTCCATGTGGTCCGGGAATATGGTAGCCGGAATCGTCTCCTCCAAGGGGTTATAAATTTAATTAAAAATGAAAAATGACTTCTGCTTCACAATAGCATCACGAAGTCTTTTAAGAAATTTAATAATTTACTTTAACTTTAATTTTTTACAAAATTATTAATAAGGTACTTCGCTCTAAAATATTTGGGGTCCTCTTATGGTGGCATCTGGCTGGCGAGTGCTGGTTCTTCCTTTTCAAGTTTTACAGATCCTCTTTCCGACTTTCAAATTAGCATAAAATTTAAATATCTTAATCCTCCGCCATTAAGTTCAAATAGATCTTACAAAAAATACCAAAATATTGCTTAGATTATATGATTAATAATTTCTTTGCATTCGAGCCATATCGATAACATAGATTACACAAATTTTTAACACAAATCTAGTACATTTATATAAATATATATAAATATTTTTGAATTGGCCTACAGTTGCCGCCTATTAACTGCCGTTTTACTATTGGTGCATGCAAATTTTATTCGGTATTCATGCGCCTGGTAACTCTTATTTCCTGAATACATTAAATTATTTTTATTTGGTTTTTTATTTATGCTCTTTGCATGCTAGTTAATATTCTATACATTAATATTAATTCCATGCTACCTAATAATTAGCCACGTGGACAGGTGTTTTTTCACATTGCACACCATCCGATTGCAATAAAGCTCTGCCAAGGGGTTTTGGTCAGATTCTACGTTCTTCGGTTTGATCGATCTCTAGGTCACCGATCCGTGAATACATCTACATAACCTCAATCTTCAAATATTTTATATAATAATCTATTTATGAGCAATAAACTTCCTTCAAATCCTTTTTAGGTTCTTGTACCATTTAGCCAGAACAAGCTGATGCTATCTAATCTTGGTTATTATCTGCTTGGCGATATTAGCCAATTACTTTATTTTTAGACCTATTACTATTTCTGTTAGGGCTTTTTATCTACCCAGATTTAATATGTTACAAACTGTAGGAAAAATTTAATGTGAAATACGTGCGCAAAGTTCCTCTGCTGCACTCAAGAAACCATTTCTTTCTCAAGTAAACGTTTCTTTCGGTGCAGCAAACTGTCACTTTACGCACTAGTTGCACAAATAACTATTTTAGAACAAATTTATAATTTTTCACGTGCACTCCTTGGTAGTGAGTGGTAAGGAAACTGTCCTAAACATAGAGTTATCCTTCTGCTGAAGTATGACGTCACCACCACAGTAGCGCCAACTGAAAGAAAACAAAAATCAGTTGAAAAACAAAGAATTCCCACACTATATTGAGATCCACGTTTTGGCAGTGAAGAACGATTGCAGAACAGCGTTGCCGGTTCTCTGCCTTGCCACTGCCAGAGGATAGTTGATACTACTCACAGTTGCTTGACTACAGTATAAACATATACACCGTGATTCAAAAAGAATACCACAACTTTGAAAATCTGTATCGGAAACATAATAGAAACTTGGGTTATAAATCAAAATGAAGAGTATTAAAATAAGTTTTTCCCCACTAGAAAACAAGTTCACAAATGTTCAATGTGACCCCCTCCAGACACTCGAGTGATATCAATACGATACTCGAACTCGTTGCACACCCTCAGTAGCATATCGGGCGTAACAGTTTGTATAGCTGCTGTTATTCCTTGTTTGAGCTCCTCAATGTTAGCTGGTAGAGGAGGTCGATACACCTTATCTTTAACGTCCACCCCACAGCCAAGTCCATTCAACAATCTTGGAATGTGGTTGAGGGGGGAAAATATGCATTAAATGTCCTACACCTCTGTACTGCGAATAGGGAATGCCATCTTCGCCTGAGAGTGGGCACGGCAAATCCAATTCTTCCCAGGAGATAAGAAGAATCAACCTCATTCGTTAGTATCTTACGAAAAAAAAGAATCAAAGATGATACCTCTCTCCTGAGCTTGAGAGCATCATCTTCAAACAATGATCTTAATCGACTTGTGGGAAAACCCCTCTCACAGGAATGCCCGAATTTTTTGAAGAAGAGGAATCTTAGAAATTTATTTTGCATTCTCTCAAGTTTTATTACATAAGTGATCTCATAAGGACTCCAGACCGGCGCTGCATACTCAAGCTGGCTTCGAATCAAAGACCTTAACAAGTATAAAATGGGCTCCCACCTCTCGAAGCTTGAGCATGTTCTAAAAACAAAGCCCATGCACTTAGATAACAGGTGTTCAATGTGCTTATCAAAATCCATATGAGCATCCATAATCACTCCCAGATCCCTATACTTCTTCTTCTTCTTCTTCTTCTTCTTCTTCTTCTTCTTCTTCTTCTTCTTCTTCTGTCTTCCACCGGCAACCATAATAATTATTATCAACCTTATCTTAGTGCCATCCATTCATCACGCGGTTGTGGTCACCTACTAATTCAGCAGTCGGCTGCTATCTTCATTTGCATTCAACCATCATTTATCCAAGGGTTCTCCTTCGCTTATCTCCTTCTTATGGATGCATAACGGAACAGCAGTTAGTCCAAATTGCTTCTCGCGACTCTATCACTACAATCATCCACAGTCCGTGTGGTGCAGGTTAGGTTAGGTTAGGTTGGAATCGTCCGAGACTTCAAACGTGTTAGACGTCATCTATATACTACAGAGTGTGAGAAAAAGAACTCCCTAGTTTCAGGTATGAATTTTATGTGTAAATTGATGGAGAACTACATCAACAAGTACATACAATCATAGAGAAACAATAGCGTAAGTAGATATCCCATGGTATAGGGCGTTTATGTCGCAACTTTTACTGTTATCTCAAGCTGATAGTCCACGTAGTTCTTTCCCGTGAAGCTTTATGATGCTGGTAGTCTCTCATATTGTGCTGTTCATACACTCTTACCCTGTCAAAACAGTAAAAATCGACAGTAATCAGCTTGAGATAACAGTAAAAGTTGCGACATAAACGCCTTATACCATGGGATATCTACTTACGCTATTGTTTCTCTATGATACAATGGAAGAGTGAACCTTCAAGTTCTGCTTAACCTTCCGGCAGTCGCGCTGTTGTAAATAGTACAACAGTGTCAGTTTTTCTGCAGCACAAAACTATTGAATGGGGTGGTGTCAGTGAATGAGTCACCTATGCAATTCAGAACTTTCCCTCATCAATCCACTGAGTTGCAGTATCAACAGATCAATAGTTCAGTCTATAGGTGCCATTTAGTCGCGACAGTGCATAAGATAGGGAAAGACTGTATACGGGGACTGTAAACGTACCAATAACACAGAATTGATGGCTTTGCTTGATGTACCTACTAGCACTCACTAATCACTTAGAACTGCGAAATAATGATTAACTTAGAATATTATTATATATACCATCTCATGTCAACAAAATAATCAGATCACTGTATTTTGATCGAGTCAATTAAAATTTCTAGATTTCTCGCGAGATACGGTATGCTGATTGATTACACAGCTGATCTCCCACACAGGCACACGCATCTTTTGTTATCGACAGACGACGAGATCATCATCTGTTATTCCAAAGATGGATTATCGTTTTCATATCCTTCAGCGAGTTTCCCCAGGGATGAGACCCAGTACAATTGAATTTTGATATCATAAACCTACTTTATTCCAAATTTCGTGAGAATCGTTAGAACAGTTTTCGAGATCCGTTGAACATAAATAACCATATAACCAGATATAAAAATCTGGTGTGGCGCACTCACACAACTCCCCCTTGCTGTTATGAAAAATGATCACCTGACGCTAGTGTTCACGCGCATCACAAGTCTACTATTCAAAGATCTGAACCAGCTGGTGACAGGACAATAACGCTGGTGACACACGGAGTCTGCTATCTCTTCATAGTGGTTGATTTAATAGAATCAACAGATGCCAACAGTTTGCAATTGAATAATCACATTTTCTCGAATTTCAAGCTTATTTCAATGTTAGGCGAAAATGTTACTGAACATTAATTGTAGAGATTCCCAACCTCAATCTTTTCCACTTGAAATTTTTTGTTTAAATTGTATCTGATGCCTGATAATTGGGAATCTAAAATCAAACTTCGCATAGATGGGGCGGAGCTCCTGAATTTTTTACGGATATGGGACTAGTGGCAGTTGATAAAGCTTATCAATTTTAGGTGTGAGGGGCCGAAGCCCAAAAATTCCCGGATACAGGAGCTGACCCCTGTATCCACCAACCACCCCTGCATTATATAGGCCCAAAGGCCTCTCCTGCAGAACTTGCAACTCTCCCGCGCGTGCGAGCTGCTTCTGAAACTCAGGCCGTAGTGGAAGTATGATCAGCACTTAGTTAGCGTGGCACTATGATACAAGTATCATAGCACCACTCACTGTCCTCGACCTGTCACCAGCACTGTTTCCAGTGCCAGGAGCAGACCGAAATTTTCCGCCCAGTGTTAGTCCTCCTACTTCGGTCTACTGGTGCTACGAGGGCACCACTTCTGAGAGTTACTGTGGCTATTCATAAATACATAAATGCCACAATTAATGTGTATCAATTTTAGGTATGAAATGTATCAGTTTCAGGTATAAATTTGATCAAAATCGATGGAGCCGTTTTCGAGAAAATCGCGAGAAACCCTGTTTTTGTCAAAATTTTAGCCATTTTAGCCGCCATCTTGAATAGCATTTGATCGAAACTGTTCGTGTCGGATCCTTATAGTGTAAGAACCTTAAGTTCCAAATTTCAAGTCATTCCGTTTATTGGGAGATGAAATATCGTGTACACAGACACACATACTCTCATATACACATACACACACACACACACACACACACACACACACACACACACACACACACACACACACACACACACACACACACATACAGACCAATACCCAAAAACCACTATTTTGGACTCAGGGATCTTGAAACGTATAGAAATTTGGAAATTGAGGTACCTCAATTTTTTTCGGAAAACAATACTTTCCTTATCCTATGGTAATAGGGCAAGGAAAGTAAAAATATAATAAGACTGATATATTTTGCCTATGTACAGTTCGTGCTCCAATAATGGAATCTTGATTTATGGTGGGGCTTTCAACTGACATTTCAATAAAAATGTTTGTCATTCAAAAACATAATTATTCTAATAGCTGCCTTGGGTAAGCATTGGCTGTATCCTAGTGCCGAGCTTTTCCGAGAAATGAACGTTCTCACTCGAAAACAGCTTTATGTTGAGAGCTAATACTATTCATAAATGAGAATTTAGAATCATTTGATACCCACCCAAATTCATTACAATATCCAAAGGGTAAGAGTAGAATGTCCCCGAACTGCTCTATCCATTTGCAGAAAACAATATATGTATAATATTGTAATAGAATTTTGATAGAAAATATTCCACAAAATTTCATCACATCCAGGCCGGTTGGGCATGTCAAAAAACTTAGAAGATAAAAAATTGGATCCGCACCGATCTAAACTCTGTCATGTCCCTTATTAACTGAACTCTACATCTATCTTTTTCTATTTCCATTAATTTATCTTCATGTTTTTATATCAATATAATATACTAGTATGCGAGTACTGCTATTGGTCAAGGGAATGAACGCCTGCCATTGACCCAGCTAGACAGTCTCCTCCCACTCAACGGTGTGACAAAATGGCGGCTTAAGCAACAGAATCGCCATGATAACAAAATTTACTTCTAGTACAAAATAAGAACCAAGAAAACAAGTGTCAATAGAACAAATCAACACTACGAATGTAGTTTTATCATAAAATACATTAGTCAATAGTTTTTCCATTTACATATTTGTTTTATTAACACTTTTTTTCTTCGTTCTTATTTTGTACTAAAAGTGAATTTTGTTATCATGGTGATCCTGTTGCTTAAGACGCCATTTTGTCACACCGTTGAGTGCGAGGAGACTGTCCGGCTGGGCCAATGGCAGGCGTTCATGCCCTTGACCAATAGCAGTACTCGCCTACAAGTATAAATTCTACTGCTCTTGTATTTAGTTTTAGTTTCTCAGAGATTGACAATGGTGTAATAACCGAAACTGGTCTTTCTAAGTATCAATAAATATGTGGTTTTTTGATAATTTCTTAGTCTTTCCCATTCAATCTAAACATCTGAACATATAAACATGTAAACAGAAGTTTCTCGTTTAATAGTATGGGATTCTCATAACTTTCTGTTGGTGCTGAGTCCCTAGCTTATCCCACTGTAATTTGAGACGTTAATGGGCCTGACACTGATATACTCCAGCCTGGACTGACCACTTCGAGTGGTCTCAAATACGCGATTGACCTGATTAGAAACTTTCGTTACTAATTTAGGTTCAAACTCGGAACTTCAAGGCTGAAATTATCTGAAATTTCATATCTTCCGCTTCTGAAATTTCCACAGAAATATGATATATCATATTCCACCCCTCGAACCTTCTGGTAGAGAGTTACTGGGAAGAATATTTTGAATATTCGTTCCAAAAAAATGGAAATTTATGTGTTCAGGTGTTCAAATATCTGTCAATTCATGAAGATGCAAAACAATATTATGTATATTAATTTCAAATTGTTTTTTTCTTTCACATCATTTTCAGTTGAATTATTATCATTTTTTCCTACAGGTACATTGGAAAGTGACTATTTCTGCACTGATTACAGAACGCAAAGAATCACTTTTCCGCTCTAGTGCGCAAAATATTACTTTGCGTACACTTAATTCTTTGCGTATTATCTTGCAGCCATCCTAATCAGCTGTTGACATTGTTGGCGTGTATTTTGAATGCGAATTTGTTCTATCTATATTTTTTCCTGATTTTGAAATGAATTAAAATGAGAACTCATTGAATTATACATTTTGAATATTATTAATTATTCATTATTTCAAATAATATTCTCTTCATTCATAAATGATTGGTTGAAAAATTATTTAGAAATTGAGATTTACTCAAAATTATTCAAGTTTTCAAATTAATTGAATTAATTTAATTTTTGATTTGAATAATTTATCTATTATTAATTTTCAACTTGATTATCAAGTTAAAAATAAATTCAAGTTGTTATTAAAACAAAATTATACAGACAAACATTTGATGGATTTCAGCCATCATTTTACCCATAATCCACCACTTTTCATATTCAATAATAACTGTAGGGAAAATTTAATGTGAAATACGTGCGCAAAGCTCCTTTGCTGCAGTCAAGAAACCAGTCTGCCCTCGCCAACGGCTCGTGCGTAAACGTTTCTTTCGGTGCAGCAAACTGTCACTTTGCGCACTAGTAGCACAAATAACTATGGTATATTATGTGTGAATTCGTCTAAAACTTTGCTGTATTGTAAGCTATTGTATAGAAATGTTTGAGCCAGTTCCACAGTTTGATCTTTTTACAGTCTTATAATTTTCTCATACAACTTTACAGATTATACAAATTTAGGCCTATCTTCTTCTTCTTCTCCTCCTTCTTCTTCTCCTTCTTCTCGTCCTCCTTCTTCTTCTTCTTCTTCTTCTTCTTCTTCTTCTTCTTCTTCCCCTTCTCCTTCTCCTCCACCTTCTCCTTCTCCTTCTCCTTCTCCTTCTTATTCTTCTCCTTCTTCTTCCTCTCCTCCTTTTTCTTTTTCTCCTTCTTCTTCACCTTTTTCTTCATCATTGGGAATATCCTACTGTTACACACAGCGTTTCAACGAATTCTACACAGTTTACTATCAACATCCGTTCGTAATACTGCAGATGACGCTCATTGTACAACTGTGGAACAATACAATCAATCAATAATATCACGGCCAGAACCATAAATTGCTGGCAGAAGCATTTATAGCCGGGTGGCTTTCATGCGAGCATCTACTAATGTCAAACACATTGCTCGCCATATCCGATTGGTAAACCCCCTGCCGCGATCCGCCGTTCCCACAGTAAACGGGTATTAGGAATGGTGCTCTATTATTTACTCACTCTGTATCTGGCTGTTGGCGATAACGCACGTGTGAGAGAGAGTTTGGAGAGAGAGAGAGCTCGAGTGAGTGAGCGAGTGTGTGTGAGATAGTAGGAGAGAGGCAGATTGTGAGAGAGAGAGAGTGATTAAGAGAGATAGATAGAGAGAGAGAGAGAGTGAGAGTGAGTAAGAGTGAGTGTAAGAGTGCGAGAAAGAGAGAGAGCGTGTGTGTGTGTGTGAGAGAGTGTGTGAGTATGTGTTAGTGGGTAGGTTGCAACTTGGGAGAGCCCCAGTTAATACCTTGTGAGTTGCGTACGTGACCACCGACCATATTAATTAAATCTGTCTGTGCAAATTCTCTGTTATAATTCAAGGACTGTTTCTGAGATATATTGAATGTATGCACCTTGTTTCAAGTGATAAAATGTTTTCCACTAATTTGTGTTGTTTTTTAAAACTTTGCAAGGGTTGTTTTGCATCACCTGATAAATTCTTCAAGTTCTTCTCTAGCGAAACATTTGAAATATCTCATTGGAATCAGTGAGTTCAGAGCGGTTTACCAAAGAAATAGGCTGGACAGAAGTAATGGAGCACTTACTTTCCTTTTAAGAGCTAATGAAAGTATTGAAACAGAATAAAAGCTATCAAATACCCTCTTACTCTATTACAACACGGCTAGATAATACTCTTCAAGAGTCATTTTAGAGTTCGAATATAAACTATGTATATATTTTATATAAAAATGAATGTCAGTATGTGTGTTTGTTTTCTATAGACTTAAAAACTACTCGACAGAACAGCATGAAACTTTGGGAATATGTTGTGTGAATATTGGGGATGATTTCTGACCAGAAATTCCAATAGGATGCTAATAATAATTATTCATCAATCCATTCTACAGATTTTTGTTTTCGTACTTGCCGGACAAGCGACTACCGAAAAACGGAAAGATGATCATGATTCAAGATCATGTTGTGATAATATGAATTATTATCTAAAGTTACCAGCTGTAATAAACAGGTCACCCGTGCTTAATATGATAGTTTGGGGTTGAAGTGTAGTTAATTGGTACCAGCTGTAGATAATGATTCCTTAGAAGACCTATACAAATAATATTATCAGTCCCCTATCATTGAGAAACTGGAAAATGTTGGAAAAATGATTCACCTCATGAAAGAGAGTTGTTCATATTGCATTTATTAATTACTGAAGAATAATAGAATAATAGATTTTTTTCGAATCTAGCTTAGCATTCTTAAATGTAAGATGGGAAGAAGATGAAATTCAGTGTAAATTCATTAAATACATCTTTCAAACACTGATTCAGCCCATCTTCTTTTTTAATTCAAGACTTTACTGATAGATATTAGTATAAATTGATTGAGAAGAATATATTTTCGGAATAATAAATGCTGCATGACTAAGCACATATGAAGTCCGTATTGAGAAGTAAATGAAAATATTGTTCATCAGATAAATTTCATGATTCATCAAATAAAGTCAAGTATGGCAGAGATAAATTGATTTTTTGGCGATACGAAGTTCGCCGGGCCAGCTAGTACTTTTATAAAGACTGAAGAGGAGCGGCTTGGTGATACAAAGTGTTGGTCTTATGGAGATTGCCTTATCACACCGCACACCGTTCCACGCCATGTCCGATTCAGTCAGTGTGTGTGAGTTCTTCCATTCAAACCAGTAAGCAAGAAGCACCTGGATGCAAAATGCCGCATCGCGCCTTCTCAGGTGTGCATCCAGCTAAAGTTTGTCATGAGATGCATTATAACTATTTGGCGGTACGAAGTTCGCCGGGACAGCTAGTTATCAATATCCATGTGTGTTAAGGGTTAAGGTCCGTACAGATTTACGCGCCGCGAACATGAGCAATTCACTTTTAATCAGCTGATGCCAAGCTTTCTATATCTGTATCTTACCGTTTCTGTTAAAATACAGATATAATCAGCTGATTAAAAGTGAATTGCTCATGTTCGCGGCGCGTATATCTGTACGGACCTTTAGATCTACATTTGAAAGCGTCCTCTTTGTGTTTTGTGATAGTTTCCGCACAAAGTATTCCATCGAACCACTATAGCTAATAACTGCACATACAACAGTGTAAGCGAATTGATAATGGAAATCATCCTGTTTTGAATTACTGTTTGGGGGTTCAGATACAATTCCCCCCGCTTGGTTGATTATTCGAGTATTCACCAATCACAAAATTGCATGCGGAGGAGTAATGATAAAAGGGGGCTATCCATGCTTTATGAGGCCAGCTTGTCAAATGCCTCGCTTCGGTTATTAAGGCATGATAAGCGAGCAGCGTATTCAGCTTATCAATGCTTGTCTATTGTGTATGGATTGCAGTGTGACGGCTACAAATTATTATTGATTTCACGTTGGAGCTTTTGATGGGTGCATTTCTGTCTTTCACACTGACTGCTGATTGGCCAGAAATCCACGAAATATTGCTCGTTACCAACAAACATACGTCAACGGCGATTGTTTGATTAAAATCCATAATTGGAATTAAATTTATTGACCGAGCGAAGTGAGGTCTAAGATTGAAGTCGACGGTTTGGCATTTCTCTTATGCCCCGTTTCACCAACCTTGGTCAAGGCATTTGAACATGGTTAAAGTCTATCAGCTGGTCAAATCAGAAATAATTCGTTCCAGTTAACCAACACCAGTTAAGTTTAACCACGGTCAAACCAATGGTTAAGTTTGACTACCGCCAAACGGACGATCAAATTATTTGAACACGGTCAAAAGACTGGTTCGATCAATTTCCTTGCTTGTTTGTAGGTTACCATATGTTTTTGACGCAATGAATAATTTTAAAGTTTTAAGTGCGATTGAATTTAGTTGTGGTGAGTTATTTATTAGGTTTGTTCTTGGAATCTTTTAATTAGTAAATAATTATAGAATATAGAATAAAGGAAGATTTTGAAAAAGATTTGCTTTACTCTTTTATTACACAGTAGGCCTACATTATTCAATTAACCTTGCTGCTTCAATTTATCTCATTAGAATTGGAATGTTCTGTTGTTCATAAAAAGTTGTAAGAATGATGGTGATTTGTGAATCTCTTTGTACAAGAGTATTCAATTCATATTTGAACTATTATTATGAATTAATGTAGATGTGTGACTATAAAAAACGTCTGTGCCAGGGGTGTATATAAGAAGGGGGCCCAGGGGGCCTGCCCCGAAATAATGAATATGAAGAAAAATCAGTACAGGTAATTACAGAAAAAAGTACAATAATCTGAATTTTTGACGGCCTGACGGTAAAGTAAAAAAGGGCATTAAGCGCAAATTATCCTCTGAATATGAGCAGCGAAACTGATATTAAGTATCATGGGGTGCTACTATATTTACTATATTACAGCATTTAATTTGAATTTCCGTTTAATAATAATTATTAATTCATTAGCATTGAAAAAACTGAAATATCTCAGTAATTTCCATCCATAAAAATCAGATGTAGCCAATAGCAAGCCAGCAAACATGTTGGCCAACTTCAGAAAAGTGCAGCTACAAGAGTTGACCATGTTCAGATTTGACCGACGGTGTTTTGATCAATCCCGAGGTTGGTGAAACAGTTTTATGTTTGAACGAGTAATCAAATTTTGACTATGGTCTAATTGACCATGGCTAGGCTATATTTGATCAAGGTTGGTGAAACGGGGCATTAATGTTTAAATGTTTATAAGTTGCGCATTTACGGCAAAAAGCGGTAGTAGATTTTCATTAAATTTGACAGGTATGTTCCTTCTTCAATTGCACGTCGATGTATACACAAGGTTTTTGGAAATTTTGCATTTCAAGGATAATATAAAAGGAAAAATGGAGCCTCCTTCATACGCCAATATTAGAGTAAAAATCAGACTATAGAATTATTCATCTTAAATCAGCTGACAAGTGATCACACAGATGTGTGGAGAAGCCAGTCTATTGCTGTATTTCCATAAGGTCTATAGTTTCAATCAGGTATTTGTGGATGAGAATACTGCGTGAGGTCTACTGTTCACAGAACTACTAGTTGATTGCGCGTCGACGTATAATACAAGGTTTTTGAAAATTTTTCATTTCAAGGATAATATAAAAGGAAAAATGGAGCCTCCTTCATACGCCAATATTAGAGTAAAAATCAGACAGGACTATAGAATTATTCATCATAAATCAGCTGACAAGTGATTACACAGATGTGTGGAGAAGCCAGTCCATTGCTGTATTTCCATAAGGTTTATAGTTTCAATCAGGTACTTGTGGATGAGAATACTGCGTGAGGTCTACTGTTCACAGAACTACTAGTAATAGTCTGTGTAGGCCTATCATTGATGTTGCTCTAAGAACATCCACATCTGGAATAAAAACATTTTCTTTTAACTAGTAGTTCTGTGAACAGTAGACTTCGCGCTCAGTAAGTTACATTGACCTGTTGTTATGTTTTCTCAAAAATTGATAAATAATGTATCACTTTAAAATGTCTAGAAAAAATCCTAAATGAACATAGAGCATCAGGTCTGGCTGCAACTGTCTAAAGCGTTGATGGAAAGTTACATTTTCAAGATGTTCGATATTTTTTAAACGGGTAGTATCATAGTCAACTGTCTACTAACATTGATGGAAAGATACATTTTCAAGATGTTCGATGTTTTTGAACGGGTAGTATTATAGTCCACTAGACAGCTGGTTTAGGATGAATAGTTCTATAGTCTGATTTTTACGGTAATATTATCGTATGAAGAAGGCTCCTTTTCCCTTCTATATTATCCTTGAAATGCAAAATTTCCAAAAACCTTGTATATACGCAATTTGTAAAGGAACATAGGCTACCTGTCAAATTTCATGTAAATCTATTACCGCGTTTCGCTGTAAATGCGCAACATATAAACATTTAGACATTAAGAGAAATGCCAAACCGTCGACTTGAATCTTAGACCTCATTTCGCTCGGTCAGTTACTAGCAGGTTACCCGTGCTTCGCAATGGTCTATTCTAAAACTTGATAAACTGAAAACTTGACCGAGTGGAATCTTGAAGAGTTTGAAGTAGGCAATAGAACCATCTTCGGTTAATCAAGAATCTATATGCAAAATGAGAAGTTAATCAGTCCAGTAGTTCAGACGTGATGATGCGTCAATAGTGAAATCTCTATTCCCTACATGTATAAGACGATTCTCTGCTTTATTATAGTATAGATAAGTAAGTATAGATTATAGATTATTGAACGGAAGACTTCTGGCTACTGCGAATATTGACAACAGCTATAGTTAACAATATTCCAAATTTTAACCTAAATATATTACCTGTAACTGTAAATATAATAACAATATACTTTTCCAAAAATATTATTGAGAAGGAACTAGATGGAGGAAGCTCCCTACACACAGAGAGTTACAACGTATCACCAAGAATAGAAGAGCATGTTTAACGAATGTCAGCTGATAAACTGTGTTCTACTAAAACGACGTAACTCCAAAAAGCTTCTTGTGTATCTTTCCGGATGCAACACATTGCTTTTGATAAGATACAAAAGAGCATTTGTTGCTCTTGGAAAGATACATTGAAGATCCTTGTGTATTTTTTTCGGATGCAAAAAGTTGCTTCTTAGATGATACAAAAGAGCATATGTTGCTTATGAGGAGAAAGATTTTCAAAAGTGTTCGATGTTTTTGAACGGGTAGTATTGTAGTCCAGTGGCCTTCCGCTGATAGGCAAAGCTACAGGACCCGGACCTTACCAGAATTAGTCACTAGACAGTCACTTAGATTCATGTTGATTCAATCGATCCATTATTGTGCTCGAAACTCGAAATTATCATGAACCTATCCCGAAAACTGAAATATCAACTAAGAAAACCAAAATTATGGCATTCAGAGCCAAATATCCGGTCAGATCGTAAATTGTTATTAACAATACAGTGTTGGGACAAGTATCTCAATATACATATCTAGGAAGTGACATTAGCTACAAAGATGAATTAGACATTGAGAAGAAAATAGGAAAGTTGCAAATGATATGTGAAACTATCAGCAGGACTTCGAGTAAAAAAGCTAAAACAGATACAATTATGAAATTTTTTAAGGTAATGGCCGCTCCAGTCCTCCTCTATGGTAGTGAATCATGGGTTTCTACGAAGTCACTTGAAAGTAGAGTGCAGGCAGCCGATTTCTCCGAATAACCAAGGGATGATCATTTCAGGAATGAAGATATTAGAACAGAGTCGAATATCTGCATCATAAATGAAAGAGCTAAGGAGAATATCGGCATCAATAGAGGGAGCATGTTCAAAGAATGTCAGCTGATAGAATACCATTTGAAGTCCATAATTATCAGCCAGTAGGCAAAAGAAATGTTGGTAGACCACGCAAGCGGTTGCAATAATAGGATTTTTTCTTATTTGAATAATTGGCTAGATGTGAGTCGGAACAGGTTGAATCCTAATCCTTGTTTGTAAAGGTGCGTACAGACTTTCGCTCTGTTCCGCAACCGAACGTCACTCGAGCAGACCGGGGAGCAAGAGTGGAATGCGAGAAGAGCTAACATCTCCCGTAACGTTCATGATCGGTGCAACTGCTGATCGGTGGCGGGGCGATTGCAGAGCGATGGCGGAACGAGAGCGGAGCTTGCGCGGAGCGTGTTCGAAGCGCGTATATCTGTACGCAGCTTTAGAAGAAGAAGAAGACTATCCCAACTACACTTGAATAGTGATGATCATGCATATTGTATCAATCAGCTAATTCAAATAACCAATAGCATCCGAGATAGTCACCACACAGATCTGAAAGCTTCAACACAACCTCACGAATTTATAGTGACCCAAGTTTTGCAACTGGTTACACCAGTCATGACCGTCAGTTACACCTCCAATTTTCGCGCTCTGTCCCCCGAAATAGTTTCAAATCTACTTCCAATAAATTATTCATCAGAATCATGCTGTGTAAGAGCATGTCTGATATTTCATGAGAGATTGATCATTATTTCGAGTTTGAAGTTGAGAGCTGTTGATGTTTGCTGGTAATGGTGTTTTTGTGTGGGTGGGTGATGTTCAAGGGATGTGGTGGGGGGTTTCATCGTGAATAGTGTGTCATCAATATTCATGAATTTTGTTCGTAGCAATACGAATATTGGTTTGCTGCACAAACAATGTCCATCAACGACTGTATCGTTCTATTGATGCGACATGCGATTTGGGGTGGGGTTGATTCGCATGGTGGGCGGGGGTGACCAAAGAGGGGTGTGAATCTCACCGAGCTTTAAACTCTGCGCAATATTTCCACGAGTAATAAATACACTGTCACTTCATACAATCATTCAAACATTTCATGTGTTTCGAGAAACATTTACAATAAAAAAAACTCCACTTAAAATGCATTCACTGTGAATATACACGATGGGTGAAAAGTCCGAGAACGGCTTAATATCTCATACACAAAGGTTATTTGAAGGTGGGTGTGATTGGGGATCCCACTCAAATTGAAAATACAAATTGAAATACTCAATTACTATGACTTTAAAAATCTGGTCCGCCATCTTGGATCCGCCATATTGGATGCAGCTTTATTTTTTAAAATAGGAAAGTGGTCATGCGATACAAGATTTCGATACGAAATTCCGCGGCGGACCAGATTTTTGAAGTCATAGTAAAGTAGTATTTTCAATTTGAGTAGGATCCCAATCACACCCACCATTAAATTACCTTTGTGTATGAGATATTAAGCCGTTCTTAGACCTTTCACCCACTCTGTATCAAAACGGACAGTAGAGCATTAACACTACGTGTGATTTAATCGAAAAATGAACGTTATCACAGTTTTTCACATTCTTTCATTGATGAGGAATTAATATAGACTGGAGATCAAGACTAGCATACTATAAGGCATCTTTCGATACTGGACATTCAAAGTTCTGCTGTCAAATTCACATTACAATTGCGCTGGTCTCCGAGCTCGGGATTAAGCTGGGTTCTGAACTTTTAAAAGCTGAAGACAAAAAATTGACTTTCCGAAACGGGACGTAGTCGTAGTCCATGTTCAAATTGGATTTCGAAAAGTTAGAAAATTGAACATAAAGTAAAATAAAAAGGAAATAGTGTAAAGTATCAGCTACTTTGATAAATGTTTCATTTCGTCATGGAAAAATGTTTCCAATTATAGAAATGAGAAAATGAAGATTATCATAAAAGCTGTGGCTACGCCTCGTTTCGGAAAGCCAATTCTCTGACTCCAGCTGTTTGAAGTCGAGAACTTAGTTAAATATCGGGCTCAGAAACCGGCCTTAAGCTTTATACACACCAACCATTTTGATCTGCATAGTGGCAGGGCAACAGAGCACAGATATCTGAGCATCCGCAGAGTTTGTATTCACACCAAAAAACATCTGTGGGCCGACAGAGCTTTTTGCTCTGTTCACAGTTGCGCTCTGACTCTGGCTGAAGGAAGATGATGTCAAACCAGTATGTGCCGTGGTGTAGAAGTTCATTTTATAAAAGTGTTCCTTGGATCAATAGGGACAACGATGATAGCAGTGACGATGATCTGCTTTTGTTGTACTCTAGTAGTAGTGGTGGATCTCATTGGGTGCATCCATAAATAAAAAAAGAAAAATTCATGGCGAGTTTCATCACTTGATGCGAGATCTCCAAGCTGATGAAGACAGATTTAGTGGGTATTTCAGACTTAGTAAGGACCAATTCAGTGAAGTTTCATCATTTATTGATGATAAAATTGAAAAGGAAGAAACCAACTACAGAGAATGTATAAGTAGCAGAGAACGAGTAGCTGTCTGCTTAAGGTGAGTTATTTGGCATAATTCAACTTAATAGTTACTGTACATTCATCATCCTATTCAGTCAAAATAAATCATACAATACTAGGATCATATTTCACTAATGAAAACCATTCCCACTTCAATAGCATGCCTACCAACTCCAGAATAATAAAAATACAAATATAAAGAAAATAAAAATCTCAGTACTTTTTTTTGAAATATTTTATCACAACATGTTTCGGACATTTATGCCATTTTCAAGTGAGATTTTTATTTTCTTTATATCACTTGGAAATGGCATAAATGTCCGAAACATGTTGTGATAAAATATTTCAAAAAAAGGGTACTGAGATTTTTATTTTCTTTAAATATTTATATTACAAGTAGCCCTATACAGAAAAGAGATGATAAAAATACCTTTGTTCTGAGCAAATCTCTCTGTTAGGTGTTTTAGTTAATGTTCAGAAGGCATTTCTTCAAGATCTCTGCCGATTCCTCATTTTTCATTTTTTTAAGCAAACGCGAGCCAAATTATTAACTTCAAGGCGCTGAATCCGGATCTGGAATTAGAATTTTTCTATTTCCATTTTTACGCAATTCAGGCTCTTGATGAGAGATCTTTATCGAAAACGTCCGCTCGGATGCCTGGAGAAAATCGCTGCAACAGCGATTCGAAAACATCTGCATGCCAGCAGAGTTTTCTCGGGAACGTCGGCTGGCCGATATCGGTTGATACGCAGAGTGCGGTGTGTATAACTGCATTGCTTAATTAATCCGGCGACAGATCTTTTTCTATCCATCCACAGACTCTGCAGAGCTGCCGAGTTTGGTGTGTACACTACTTTAAGTGGACTATAACCACTATAACCTTTTTTTATCTAATTCCATTCTCAATTTCATCCACTTGACCACGGCCACTACAAGAGGATGTTACTTATCTAATCCATTATATAATTTTGTCTAACAGACACACCTTCAACTTTTCAAACAGTACAGTTGCACAGTCCGGGTGCTGTAGCTTTGCCTATCGGCCGAGGGCCACTAGACTACAAATTACTACCCATTCAAAAACATCCAACATTTTTGAAAATCTATCCTTCCATAAGCAACAAATGCCCTCTTGCATCTTCTCAAAATCATCATCGTGTTGCAACCGTAAAGATACACAAGCATTTTTAATGTATCTTTCCAAACGCAACAGATGCTCTTTT
This sequence comes from Nilaparvata lugens, assembly GCF_014356525.2. Taxonomy (NCBI): domain Eukaryota; kingdom Metazoa; phylum Arthropoda; class Insecta; order Hemiptera; family Delphacidae; genus Nilaparvata; species Nilaparvata lugens. The sequence continues at coordinate 30,699 of NW_024090252.1, read as the reverse complement.
GTATCTTCTCAAAAGCAACATATTGCATCCGAAAAGATACACAAGGATCCTTAATGTATCTTTCCAAACGCAACAGATGCTCTTTTGTATCTTCTCAAAAGCAACATATTGCATCCGAAAAGATACAGAAGGAGCTTTTTGGAGTTACGTCCTTTCAGCACAACACAAACTATAAGCTGACATTCGTTGAGCATGCTATTTCCATTGTTGGTGATACGTTGCAACTCTCTCATTCATGAAGAATCTCTGTGTGTAGGGAGCTTCCTCCATCCAGGGAACTAGGGTCTCTGAAGCCTGAATAGAATAGAATGGAAATAGTCTTCATTCATCAGATGTAAGAAGTACATTGAAACAGTGTCGATAAATTAAATATATATAGATATAAATATAACTAGGCTAGCCTAGTATAGACAAAAACATTTCGTCAAAAATCAATGTTAAACTCTTGAAACGAATACAGTGACAATTTGACAAGATATTCCCTTAGATACTTTGCAAACATTCTTGGATCTTCTAATATTTGGAGACTGCTTGGTAATTTACAAAACACTTCTTACCTCTGTATATGGTTTTTTTCCGTAGAAAGATCTAATCTGTGTCTCTCTATTATACGATCAAACCTTGTTATGTAACCGTGAGTGTTATTTCTCAAGTTTGTGTCACCAAATTTTTTGAAAAAGACTATAACATCATAATATATGTATTGTCCATATATTGTTAGAATTTCCAGGTCTGAGAAAGCTAAGTGATTTTACAGAATCAGTTCTATTGAGGTTCAGCATAATTATTCTTTTTGCTCGTTTTTGCTGTTTTAGAATTTTATCAAGGTTACTTTTACTTGTACTACCATATATCCTGATGTTTTTGCAAAGTCGTGAATATTACCCCCGGAACCATAACTTGCCTATAAATATGCTGTTTCAAAGTCACGGAGGCAGAGCTACCTATGGGACGCTTACTGTAGTTTGTCAAAATATGACGATTACGATGTTTGTCTTTACTAAGTCAATAATGATCATCCATCACAAGACAGACTGCATCATCAATCATCATTTCATTAGTCACATACATTAGATCAATCATATTACTGCATATAGTGAGGTCCACGTTATGATGGCAGTGAAGAAAGATAGGAGAAAAACGTTGCCAAATCTCTCCATTTTGCCACTGACTGTACCCAGTTGCTACTCAAATTCATCCCATTAAATTTGATTTAATATTAATTATAAATTTCCTTGATAAAATATAAATTTAATGTCAAATTAATCCAGAAAATATATTTCTCCATAATTTGATTCAAGAATTTGCTTCCATAACTGAGATCAGATTTTATTTTTATACAAACCTGAAATGGAGGCTAATTTAAAAAGCTGTGATATACCAAACTAAATTTCAAAACAACAGAAATTGAGTTATTTGATAGGCATCCTAATCCAATTCCTTTCAAAAATAATAGAAAAATAGAAATCCCATTTAAAATAAGTAATTTGAATGGAAATAATTCTGAAATAACCTTCCAATATTATTTATAACGGTACGAGTAGCTCTAACCTATAGGCTACGTGTAGGCTAACTGAAGCATGGATGAAGTCTAAGATGGTTGGTTATCAACTTTTAAAATGTCAATTCAGGTATTTTTATTTGTGTTTCTCATACAGTAATGTCGAAAAATCATTAAATTGCTTCAAAAATACATTATAAATCAATTATACAACTTGTGTACTAGAGTATTTTGATAGAATGGTGAAAAAAATGGCGGCTGAGAATTGTTTGTCCACTTTTGTACAGTCACTGTCAAAAGTAACAATAAAATATTCTGGCAAACAGACAACAATGCAAAGCTAGAGAGAGAGATAGCGTTATCTGTTTTGTTGTATGATAGAAGAGGACTGCAACAGTATTGTCAATTCTACATTGCCATTATAACGTGGACCTCACTATAGAATCCTATTATAATAAGCGGGAAATTTTTGTATTTTTATATCTGATCAATTATTCATTCATGATCAACTGGTTATTCATGATCAACAGATCTCGAAAACGGCTCTAACGATTTTCACGAAATTTGAAACATAGTAGGTTTATGATAGAAAAATTCAATTGCACTATGTCTCATCCCTGGGAAAACTCGCTGAAGGACATTAAAATGATAATTCATGCTTGGAAGTACAAATGATAATTTCGTCGTCTGTCGATAACAGAAGATGCATGTGCCTGTGTGGGAGATCAGATGTGTAATCATTCAATTAGCTTGCCGTATCTAGAATATTATATCTAAATAATATGATTTGTTGTCATGACATGGTTTATCACTCTAAATTAGAGTATATCATAATATTCAAGGTTAATCATTATTTTACAGTTTTAAGTGATTAGTGAGTGTTATTTTGTTATTCAATTTGGATTGTAAACAATCTAAATTAGAACTTTTCTGTTTTTGAATATTTTGAAAACTGGACCTGAATTCAAGTGTATGAAACATAGCCTACTTTTTGGACCATTTTTCTATATCTATATATTATATAAAAGCGGAATGGCACTCACTCACTCACTCGCAGAACTAAAAATCTACTGGACCAAAAATGTTCAAATTTCGTAGGTATGTTCAGTTGGCCCTTTAGAGGCGCACTAAGAACGGATTTGAAAAAATTTCCAAAGATAGGCCCAAAATCTGCGTTTTCTCAGCTTTATCAAGAACAAATGAACAGAAAATGTTCAAATTCAGTACAGGAGCTCAGCTAGGGTGTAATAATGTTGTGTTGGAAGGAATTTGCAATAGCGTCAAAGATACGCCCAAAATTGGCGTTTTTCCAGCGTTTTTTTTTTGCTTTTTCTCAGATTTATCGAGAACAAATGAACAAAAATTGTTCAAATTTAGTACAGGAGCTAAGCTAGAATGTAATAATGTTGTGTTAGAAGTAATTTTAAATAACGCCAAAGATACACCCAAAATTAGCGTTTTTATGCGTTTTCTCAATTATTTCATCAAGTAATAGACAGAAAATTCTCATATTTGGTACAGAGGTTAAGCTAGAGTCTAAAAATTTTGTGATGAGGTGACTTTAATATTTCATCAAATATACGCCCAAAATCAGCGTTTTTAAGCTTTTCTGTGTTTTCTCAGTACTCTGACTTTCTGATGGAATGAAGCATGCTGAAATGAAAGAATTCAGGCGAGTGAAGCGAGACCGCTGATCTCATTTTTGGACGATCCAGTCGGTGGTGCAGGGGGCGCCCCCTGGCTAGACGGATACGGCGAGCGAAGCGAGCCTAACGGCTAGTAGTGTATAAATCAAAATTCGGGGAAGAAACAGTTTTGGGCTGTGCCTGTTTGTCCTTCCCCAATCATTTTGAAGAATTGTGTTCTGTCTATCAATAAATAAATAACGAGCATAGCTCGATGCCCCGATATTGCGGTAGTGAATCTTTATAAATCTTCAAACAACGGTCGACGATGTGGTGTGATGATTGTCATATGTTTGAGTATTGTGAACTTTCCATCAGCTCCTTCCGTAGAGTGATTGGATAGCAGCTCATTCATCTATTTATATCCAAACAAACATAACAATATTGATTCAGTACATTTCAATTTCCCTCTACAGATACCAGTTTGTAATTTTCCAGTTACAGTGAATCATGAAAATTTTTCATTTCCCAGCGTTGCCATGACGGGTGGCTGCTGGAAGAAGGACTCATTTTTAAGAATAAATAATTTTCATTAACTTTATTACATTATTGAATATTGATAATAGTATTTATTCCAGAATTAATTTTGTAGACATGCTTTCTATAATGACATGACAAGATTCGATGATGCACTCTTCAATATTAATATTGGGGTACCGAAATTCGCACGTTATTTATTTATTGATAAACAAAACACAATTATTTAAAATGATTGGGGAAGGACTAATATGCAAAGCCCAAAATGGTTTATTCTCCGAGTTTTTATTTATACACTATAATTAGTTCAAAAAGTAGGTTGTGTTCCATACACTTCAATTCAGGTCCGATTTCCAATTCAAACCGAGAAGTACCAATTTATATTGTTTACAAACCAAATTGAATAAAAAATAACACTCACTTATCACTCGAAACTGTAAAATAATGATTAACTTTGGAAATCATATATACTCTCATTTATAATGATATACCATGTCATGTCAACAAATGATCAGATTTTTTGATCAAGTCGATTAAAATTTCCAGATTCATATTTCTCGTGAGGTAAGCTGATTGATTACACAGCTGGAAATAATTCTGTATCTCTCCCACACACGCATCTTCTGTTTTCGACAGACGACGAAATTATCATCTGTTTTCCCAAGGATAAATAATTATCATCCTTTTCATGTCTTTCAGCGAGTTTTTCCAGGGATGAAACCTAGTGCAATCGAATTTTTATATCAAATAAATAAATAATCATTTTATTTGTTCATGGACCAGCCATACAAATACAGAAATACAGTTAAATAGAGATACATTGATATTACTCTTATGAATTGAGATACATTAATCATCGAATTTTTATATCATAGACCTGCTATGTTCCAAATTTCGTGATAATCGTTGGAGCCGTTTTGAAAATCCGTTGAACATAAATAACCAGATATAAAAAAATATAGATATTTAATTTAAATACTGAAATTGCTTGCTTAATATGATAGGATTTGTTCATACATTTTCATATTAAAGCTATGGCATTTTGTGATAGAAAACTCATGCAATGAAATCAATTTGTTATTATTTTTCAGGATAGCTTGTAATCAGATCAGTAATCAGTGAGAAACACTGCTTTGAATTATGTAAATAACAATGTTATACGCTATATACGAGTATATAAACTCGCAATGAAAAATTCGTGCAATCAAGCTACATTTTAATGTTATGAGATAGATATCATGTTATATTAGAAAACTCATGCAATAGAATCAATTTGTTATTATGGATTGTGATCAGATCAGTGATTAGATCGAAACACTGCTTTGACCTCTGTGAATAACAATGTAATACGCTATAATAATGTAACTCGCAATGAAGAATTCGTATAATCAGGCTACATTCTATATAATCTACATTCAAGCTACACATTTTATATTATTTGTTCATACATTTCCATATCATAATATAGCAAGTTCCATTAGAAAAATCATAAAATAAAATGCAAGTGTGTTCATATTATGATATAGCTTGTAATTAAATCAGTAATCAGAGAGAAACACAGCTTTGACGTATGTAAATAACAATGTCATGCGCTATTCATATTAAATGTACTGAAAAACTCTTACAATGAAACGTATTTGTGTTTTTGTGCTGATAGCAAGTGATGGTGCTTATAAACGAAGAGATCAGTGAACTAAACAAAGGAGTTGGTGAAATATGTACATTACAAAAACCAGTTCCCATATCCGACTGATTATGTTTGTTGAATTTAACAAGCTTGCAATGAAGAGTCAACAAGATTGTGAGCTACACTCTATGTGCACAGTAACGAGTTTAAATCAGATTTACAGAGGCAAACTCTGATAAACCAAGTTTCGAGGGCATGGATTGATTAGGAAAATACAAGAGCTTTCGTTTGATTTGTGTTCGGGTGACGTTCTATCGTTCACATTAATCGAAACGATAAACACAATGAACCCGATTGCGATATTTATGGAATCCAGCTGTTGCCGAGATAAATTTCATTGTTCTCTTGAACAATCCTTCCCAGTACGAACAAGTAATTTGGTTGTATGTGCAAAAACCCAGTGGGAAGAGCACTACGGAGAAGTAGCCTACATGTATAATTCGGTCTTTCAAAAAGTGTTCTCTGGTTTAGGGGATTTGAACTGTGTGTATCCACAAGCCGTGGGATTCCGGGTGAAAGATTAGAAAAAGGGCGAGGGTGGGAGTTGAGGTTGTACTAGAGAGATTGACTTGAGGGATGAGGGTTGAAGCAGTGGTTAGGAGGGAATTCAACAGCTACCGGGTCCAAATTAGATGAAGCGCTCCAGTTAGCTTGGAAAGCTCGCAAGAAAAACCTTATTCTGAAAAAAGCATGTACTTCTACTTATTCATGATTACATAATTTATCTACCTGTTCAGTGAAAGAGAAGGGAAAACAGTGGAGAAGAGAAGAGATATTAAGGGCTTAATCTATCACATCTCCCAACTCCTTCCTTTCTCCTACTCCATCTCGTGCATGCTACTCTCCTTCTCACCTCTTTCTTTCCATTCAAATTCCTTCTAGAGCTTCATACATCCCGAAAATTCCACTGCATCATTCATTATTTTCCTCTTTCACTCTCATTATCGTTGTTCATCACTGAGAAACATTGTATTTTCATCTCTCCCACTCTCATTTCCATTTGGATCACTTATTTTTTAATCCAACATTAAAAAAAAAAAAAAAAAAAGAAAAGTAATCATGTCCGAAAATTTAATTGAGTATTCATTCTAGCTGGCCTAAGTTATGGCAATTTATTTATATTTGTTGAAAACCTCATTCATCACATATGTATCCATAGTAATTTCTACAATTTCCGCTGTACAGGTAAAGCATTATTTATTTATATACTTTACTTATTGTTTTATAAGTCAAGTCTGATCAGATTATAATTAATCCCAGCTTTCCTTAAATTTGTTTTTCAGCTCTAATTCTCGTAATTCAAAATGTTGGAAATATTTCTATGCAAGTTTATATAATAGTAAAATTAAATTAATAAATAAATAAATATCAAATTATCTTTGTCACGCTGGTCAAATAAATAAATAAATAATTAAATAAAATTGTAAAGCCTTATTCAAGTTATAATTTTTCTTTTTAAAAAATCTCTTTTGGAAGCTTCACTTCGAGTATCTTGAATTATTTATCTTTAAACTATTATTGATGAATTTATTAAAGATCTTGTGTATTGTTGATTTTGTTAAGAAGAGCAAATTCTGTATTATTGATCTCTCCTTTAGTATTACAGTATTTATATATATTCTTTTCGTTTCTCTATTATTTAGCGGTCGTAGACTCGTAGACTCGTAGACTCGTAGACTCGTAGACTCGTAGTATCACAGGATGTCTTAGTTATGGCCATGGAAGCTGAATCCTTGCTGACCAACTCATCACAAGGAAACCAATATTTCCAGAAAAGATCTAAATTCGCCGTAAAAAGGATACTTCAAGAACTTCTTGTGCAGTGAAAAATTAATAAGTGAAAAATTTGAATAAAGTGTACGGAGGCCTCCTCACTTCAATACACCAGGTATTTACGAAACAACCAATATTAATTTATGGAAAATTCACAGGCAACTACTTCGCAAAAATAAATGGGACAGGATAATAAATAAATTTGTAATTACTTGATTTAAATTTTGTTTATTTTTTGGAAATTCTATTTATTTGATCTATTATGTATATTAAATTGCAAACATGATTACAATCTTATTGTTGATTATTGAATATGCCTAACAATCATCAATGACAAGTAATGAATGGGGTAAATCTTGAATTGTTGAGCTGTCATATCATTCAATTATAAATGTTGCTACTTAGAAGGGGTTGGAAATTAAATAAATGGAATATTTTAGTTAATATATTGAACTATATATTCAATTTATTGATTTAAATATTCGGAGGATTATTTCCTTCCCATCTCAAAGATTAATTTCAACTGCGGTAAACTGAGGTAACATTTCAACTGCGCCTTACTCTGCGAGGTTTGCTTGCAAACTCTTTCATTGATTTATCAATAATATTGAATGATGTGTGACGGTCTCGGCTGTTCTTATCCTTTCTTCTTTCATTGATGGTGGGGAGGATTCAGGTTAAAATTAAAATACAAAATCAAATATTATTCATCATAAATGATCTCGAATTATAAGTATTATATAATCATATTAATAATTTATTTAAGAAAATGATAATATGGGTTCACCGAATAAAGTAGCATCTATGGAATCTAAAATAATTAATTATTGGGATGTTAAAAAATCAGTTGAAGAGTGCTTCAATTTCAATTTGATTCCTATTAGAAAATTCAATCCTAATTTTGTTACTAAAGAGAATTTACTTTTCGAACTTGAAACATTGGGAGTACCTACAGATACAGTTATTGACAATGATGTAGACACTTTAAGGGGAAAGTATCGAGCATTAGTTAGCAATCCAGACCCAAAAATTGCACGAATTATTTACGATGATGAGTCTAGTAAAATTGCTATAAAAAAAATCCTTGATTTATTGACAGGGGAAGATGAATACTTGGAGAAAATTCTTTCTATGAGTATTCCTGATAAAAAGGTAAACATTCATAAAGCGTTATCCATTTTTCTACATATTCTCAATCGAATTGTTCAATTATTAACTTATGCTAAAGAAGCAAATGACCAAAATCTAATTAAAGGTATTGATGAGTCTATTGTATTAGCTCAGGCTACTTTTACTAAATTGATCGACTTGTGTGAATGCTTTAGTAGATCTAGTTCGCCTCATTTTGAAAAACAAAGCAGTCTCAGTACACCCGATTCAAAAATGAATAATCCCACACACGATTCGAATACTAAACTTCATACTAATACAGTAAATCGCTTTATTGCGCAAATTCCTAGTACAAGTAATATGGAACAAAATGTTACTCAGTATTCACAAACAAATGTTACCAATCCTGATATTCAAGTTACTGATTTTGAAAATATAAATAATAGTAATACTGTCTCTATGGTAGAACAGGTACATGCTACAATAAATGAAAACTTGGGTAGGACTGTATTCGGTAGTGATTTCAATACTAATAGGGTAAACCTAGCAGCCAACTTGTCTTCACCTTTATTTGGTAATTTGTATAATAAATTATCAAATCCTATCGAAGGTCTGATGAAGGAACTTCCGAATACTGACGGATTGAATGTTGATAGTTTGTTGAAATTCATTGAAATATGTTTGAAAATAAAAGAACGATCGAACTTATTAGATCAGCAACTTTTCCATATCATTCACTCTTCTGTTGTAGGGCCTCTCGCCGATCGATTGAATTTAGCTATGAGTACAAATAAGAGTTTTGATGAATTTCATAAGGATATTCTGCAACATTTTATTCCGTCTAGATTGATTTCAATCATTGAAAGAGACCACTATTATCGTTTACAAAGGGCTGGTGAACCCTTGTCTGCTTACATTGTGTCAATCAAAGACGCTAATAAACTACTAAGATTAGAAAAATCTGAGGAAGACGTAGTCAATAATATTTGCTCAGGGTTGAATCCAGAGGAAAGAAATAGACTAGTTTTCCAATCCAAACCAACTAGTTTTAATGACTTAACTTCCATCTCAGTAGTATCTCAAAATATTCAATATGGGGATTTAGAAAGAAATAAATACAATTTTAATACTAATAAAAAGAATCAAAAATCTCCAATGAATGTTGAATTAGCTCAAAGACGTTGTTACAAATGCAACAAAGTAGGTCATCTAGCTCAGTCATGTAGATCCAACATGAATAATTCAAATTTCAGAGGTACAAGCAGTAATTCGAGAAATCATAATCAGAATCACCAAAGATCTAATAATAATTTCACTAGAGATCTATCTAAAATACGTTGCTTTAAATGTAATGAAAGTGGACATTATGCAAACTCTTGTGAAAATAAAAAAGCATGACTAGCTGGGAAACAGTATAAAAAGAAAATATCCAGTAAAAGAAAATTTCAAAACACCAAATACAATCAAAAATTCAATAAAGAAAACGGAATTAATACCTTGAAATGTAGTGATACTTTTTCTAATGGTAAGAAGAAATCAATTCAATCAAAATATACTGGCAAAAATCAGAAAATGAAAAATAAAATAAAAAGAAAAAAGCAAAAGAAATTTAATCAGTTAAAGACTAGAGCTTTGATTAATAAAATCACTCCTTTAATAGTATGTGAGTTAGGAAATAACTGTGTCAGTTCTATTGCATTGATTGATTCTGGTTCTGATTATAGTATCATTTCAAGGAAAGTTTTTACTGAAATATTACGGGATAATGGTAATCTGCTTATTCAAGAGGATATTCAGCATTGTGTTACTGCGAATAAAAGTAAATTACTGTTGAAAGAGTCAGTTCTATTAAAAATAAAAATTGAAAACTTCAGTTGGAAATTTCGTTTCTTTGTTCATGATGATTTGTCAATTCCTATTGTTTTAGGTTGTGATTTTATTCATTATTCCAAATTAGTTCCTGATTTATTCAATAATAGGTATTTCTTTGGATTTAAACCGCAATTCAAATTTTCTTTTGAAAAAAATCACAGGTTGGAATTACTAAAGAAAATGAATAGAATTGGTACTGATGTGGAATTGGACGATTTAAGCTCTTCGCAGAAAGTAGAATTAAACAAAGTATTAAATCAATTTGATGATGTTCTTACCCATAAACTAGGTAAATCGAACGTAATAGAATATGAAATTCGTCTGATAGACAATCAGCCCGTAAGGAAAGCTCCTTATCAGTTAAATCCGATAAGAATGGAAATCTTAAATAAAAAAATTCAAAAATGTTAGATGATGGAATTATTGAGAAATCAACTTCTAATTATTCCAGCCCTTGTTTCTTAGTTCCTAAGAAAGATGGTGGCCATCGTGTGGTAGTAGATTATAGAGCATTAAATAAAAAAATTGCATTAGATGCTACACCTTTGCCAAACATTGAGAGTACATTCCATTGGTTTAACGGTGCTAAGTTCTTTACTGTTCTTGATCTTACTGAAAGCTATTATCAATTGAAATTATCTCCATCTTCTAAGCACTTGACTACTTTTGCAACTCCAACTCAAACTTACTGTTATACTCGTGTACCGTTTGGTTTATCAATAGGTGCTCAAGCCTTATCTACTGCTTTGAATATTTTATTTGAAGGGATAAAATTCAAATTTGTAATAAATTATTTGGATGATATTGTGATTTATTCTGAAGATTTTGAGTCACATCTTGAGCACATTAAGATAGTGTTGTCCAAACTTAAACAAGGTGGGTTTACTGTAAAAAAGGAGAAAGCTAAATTTGCAAAAAAACAAATCTCCTTTCTAGGTAATTTAGTAAGTGAACATGGTATTACTATTGATCCAGCTCGGACAAATTCAATTCGTAATTACCCTAGACCAAAAAATGTCAAGGCTATCTCCAGATTCATAGGAATGGTAGGATATTTTCACAAATTCATTGAAAATTACGCTGAAATCGCCTCACCCCTCAACGAACTAAGAAAGAAGGATAAAAAATTTATTTGGGAAGATGTTCACGAGAAAGCTTTTCAGAAATTGAAAAATGCAATTATGAACCCTCCTGTCTTAATAACAGCTGATTTTAATAAACAGTTTGTGTTGCAAACTGATGGGAGCTCCTTATCAATTTCTGCGGTCCTTTCTCAATATGTTGATGGCATCCTAAAGCCTATTAGTTTTGCTTCCAAAAAGCTCACTCAACAAGAATGCAAATATTCTACATATGAGATCGAATGCTATGCAGCAATTTTTGGCATGGAAAGATTTAAACTGTACTTACAACACACTAAATTCTTGTTGTTAACAGATAATAGTGCCTTAGCATGGATTTTAAAACAAGACAAGCAAATTGGTAGACTTAGTCGTTGGATACTTAGGCTTTTATCATTTCAGTTCACAACACAGCATGTAGCGGGAAAAGATAATTGCATAGCTGATGCTTTATCCAGAATGTACCATGATGACAGTGAATTGCCTGAAATTGATGTCAAAGATGAACATATAGAAGTAGAAAATAGTCTAAACTTAATAAACTCACTAAAAATTACCGATTTTCCACTAGTATTCACTGACATAAAACAACACCAAGAGAATGATCCTATTTTAGCGGATATAATAGAAAAGATTAATAATAATATTGATCAGTTTCCTTATAGTTTGTCTAAAGGAGTATTAGTGATAAAACTAAGAAACCAGGAAAAACAAAAAATAGTCATACCCAAACTTCTTGTTCCTTTAATCTTCAAATATTATCATGAAAGTATGATTGGTGCTCATTTAGGTATTGCTAAAACTATTTCAAAAATTCAAGAGAATTTCCACTGGGTTGATTTGAGGAAAGATATAATTTATTTAGTTAAATCTTGTACTCTTTGTGCAAAAAGTAAACCAGCTCAGGCTACCAATTACGGTTTTTTATCATCAAAAATACAGGAAAAACCTCTTGAGATGATACATATTGACTTAGTTGGTCCATTAGTACGCACATCACAGAATAACTGTTTTATTTTTAGTGCAATTGACGTTTTCAGTAAATTCTGTTGGTTAAAATGTTTGAGAAAAGCTAATTCTGAATCAGTAATTAGAGCATTGAAAGGTATTTTTGCGAATTTCTCTACTCCCAAACAAATTATTAGTGATAATGCATCAATTTTTAAATCAATCAAGTTTAAAAATTTCTGTTTTCAATTAGGAATTCGTCATAATACGACTTCACCTTTCTATCCTAAAGCAAACATAGTTGAAAGATTACATCGTAATTTGCGTAGCTCTCTCATTGCTTTTCATGCAAACTCACAGAATAAATGGGATGATACTGTAAATGATTGGTTAGCTTTAGCTTTTAATACTGCTGAACATGATAGCATTAAGTGCACCCATTTTTCTCTGATGTTCCGTTATAAACCTAAAGAACCTCTTTTGAATATCTGGAATATTAATGAAATTTTACCTGATACTGCCGATGAGAACACTGTAGTAATTTGGCAAAAGGCTAAAGAGCAATTGATGAAAAGTCATAATTATAGAAAAACTCGCTATGATAGGAACCGTGTCCCTATTCCTTTTGCTATAGATGACCTTGTATGGGTCCGGACACATATTCTTAGTGATAAGGCCAACCAAATTTGTACAAAATTAAGCTTCCGGTATTGTGGCCCACTAAAAATAAAAAGATGGTTATCTGATGTTACGGCTGAATTAGTTGACCCTATTACTAATCGCTTTGTTCAAAAGGCTCATGTCTCACAATTGAAGAAATATAATTCATAATTCCTTGTTTTGGATAACGTAGCCTGGTATTCATTCTTCCTTCTTATCTTTGAAGTAAAGGGGTAACGTTTTCGTCTCTGTTGTTTCTTACTGAGAGATCAGCTCATTGATACTTTCTTCTTTGAGTTATTTGTAGGAAACTCACTATTATTCTGTAACGTTTCACTCCTGGTTAAATTGTGTTGCCTTTGGTTTAGGTGTTTCTGAAGAGTAAATAGTTATTTTCTTTGGTGAAGCGCGCCACCTATTGAAATTTTAACTTTACTCACTTATTTAATTTCTTTATGGAATTGTGTAAAATATTGTACAAAAGAATCTATCTTAGCCTATAAATAGATAGAAATTTTATTGAGATCATATTATTAGATAGATTATTGAAATAGTTTATAGTTATAATTTTGCTTTAGTGTTAATGAATTTTGATGAATAGTGGTGAATAGCAGTGTTTCTATTCCATCAGATTGTTATAAATAAAGTATATTAGCTTATTTATTAGTTTATTAAGCTTATGCTAAATTTTTCTATTTATTACAATATGTAGTTGATCAGAGACAGATTTCATACATCACAAGTTGTGATATTATTATTATTTTCTTTATTTTTTTTTTATTTCCTTTTAAAATATGTAAATTTTCTTGTTTGTTATTAAAAAAAAAAAAAAAGAAAAGTAATCATGTCCGAAAATTTAATTGAGTATTTATTCTAGCTGGCCTAAGTTATGGCAATTTATTTATATTTGTTGAAAACCTCATTCATCACATATGTATCCATAGTAATTTCTACAATTTCCGCTGTACAGGTAAAGCATTATTTATATATATTCTTTTCGTTTCTCTATTATTTAGCGGTCATAGACTCATAGACTCGTAGACTCGTAGACTCGTAGTATCACAGGATGTCTTAGTTATGGCCATGGAAGCTGAATCCTTGCTGACCAACTCATCACAAGGAAACCAATATTTCCAGAAAAGATCTAAATTTGCCGTAAAAAGGATACTTCAAGAACTTCTTGTGCAGTGAAAATTAATAAGTGAAAAATTTGAATAAAGTGTACGGAGGCCTCCTCACTTCAATACACCAGGTATTTACGAAACAACCAATATTAATTTATGGAAAGTTCACAGGCAACTACTTCGCAAAAATAAATGGGACAGGATAATAAATAAATTTGTAATTACTTGATTTAAATTTTGTTTATTTTTTGGAAATTCTATTTATTTGATCTATTATGTATATTAAATTGCAAACATGATTACAATCTTATTGTTGATTATTGAATATGCCTAACAATCATCAATGACAAGTAATGAATGGGGTAAATCTTGAATTGTTGAGCTGTCATATCATTCAATATAAATGTTGCTACTTAGAAGGGGTTGGAAATTAAATAAATGGAATATTGTAGTTAATATATTGAACTATATATTCAATTTATTGATTAAATATTCGGAGGATTATTTCCTTCCCATCTCAAAGATTAATTTCAACTGCGGTAAACTGAGGTAACATTTCACCCGCACCGAGCACGCTCCTCCCTCGTACCGCCCTCGTACAACCATCGAACCACAGTCGCTCCGCCCACGCACCCATCATGAACGTTACGGAAGATTTAGATCTTCTCGCGTTCCCCGGTCGAACCACTCTTGTTCGCCGGTCGATCATCAATCGCTCTGCTGGAGTGACGTTCGGTTGCGGAGCAGAGCGAAAGTCTGTACGCACCTATATGTATGAGAACTTGTTGGAGATTACTGTAGATGGCCGAGGATGATAGCACTAATTGCTTGTTAAACATTTCAGTATGAATCCTATTATATTAAGCGAGCAATTTCTGTATTCTCATATTTGATTATTTATATTTATGGTTATTTTTGTCCAACGGATCTCGAAAACGACTCTCACGATTTTCACGAGATTTGGAACATAGTAGGTTTATGATATAAAAATTCGATTGCACTAGGTCTCATCCTGAGAAAACTTGCTGAACGACATTAAAAAAATAATTCATACTTGCTGAAACAGGAGAAGTGGATAGTAAAAAAGTGAGTGAGCGAGTGATTCTCTGGAAAATCAAAATATCGCATCCCCGAAATTCATAAGCTGACGTATAGCCAGCTGTAAAAATCTGGTGTGGTACACTCACAAAACTTTCCTTGCTCATTGAACTGTGAGCCTCATTCTCAAACGAGAATAAGTGAGAGGAATAACATAATGACGATTGGCGGCAACATATTTGAAACTACGATCAGACTACTGTATATGTGTATATATAATTATTTTTTACAGAGTACATTTTCCTCTGTGTGAATTGTGAAATCCAATGATTTTTTAAAAGACGTCAAAACAGCTGTTCTACAGATGAAAATCTCGACTATGTGTTCTTTTTATAAACTGCTCTACCTACCTACCTCATGCACGAGAAGGAGTTTACAAAGTTCATTTCTCAAAGATGGGGTGGACGCCATTAGTTTCCAAGGGAAAAGACTCATGCCAGTTGATAGAGCTGATAAATAACTATACAGGGTATGAATTTGAAATAAATCAGTCTAGTAATTCTTGAGAAAATCGTGAAAAACATGGTTTTTTAGTAATTATCTGCCATTTTTCTCAAGAATATTATGGAGCTCCTGCAATTTCCCCAGGAATGAGACAAATGTGAATTGATAGGGCTTATAAATAGCTATCTATGGTATAAATTTGAAGAAGATCGTTAAAGCCGTTTTCGAGAAAACCGTGAAAAACATGTTTTTTAGTAATTATCCGTCATTTTTCTCAAGAATATTACGGAGCTCCTGAAATTTTCCAGGAATGAGACTCATGTCGTTGATAGCGCTTATAAATATCATCCATGGTAGGAATTTGAAGAAAATCGTTAGAGCCGTTTCCGAGAAAACCGTGAAAAACATGTTTTTTAGTAATTATCCGCCATTTTTCTCAAGAATATTACGGAGCTCCTGCAATTTTCCCAGGAATGAGACTCATGTCAGTTGATAGGCTTATGAATAGCTATCCATGGTATAAATTTGAAGAAAACGTTAGAGCCGTTTTCGAGAAAACCGTGAAAAACATGGTTTTTTAGTAATTATCCGCCATTTTTTCCGCCATCTAGAATTGAATTTTATTGAATTTCTTATTGTCGGGTCCTCATGGTATAAGGACCTCAAGTTCAAAATTTCAAGTCAATCGGTTGATTAGGAATGGAGTTATCGTGTTCACAGACATACACACATACACACACACACATACACACACACACACACACAGACCAACACCCAAAAATCATGTTTTTGGACTCAGGGGACTTAGAAACGTATAGAAAACTTCAAATTGGGGTACCTTAATTTTTTTTGGAAAGCAATACTTTCCTTACCTATGGTAATAGGGCAAGGAGAGTAAAAATAAACACGATCATTCTAGAGAATTGTGTTCTGTTTATCAATAAATGGAAATAGCGAGCGAAGCTCGATGCCCCGATATTAAAGATAATAATTGGTGGAATATTATGAATTGGTGCTTAACACTCTAACCGAAACATGGTCAGAACTGACCTAAACCGAAACATCTGGTCACACAGACCGGGTCTGCTTAAAGTGTTATATTTGATATATTTTCTACTAAATATGAATTTAAATATTTTTATTGGTAAATTCCAATTATAGTAAAGTATAATATAGATTTTAGTTGCAAATTAAGTGATGGAAGAATGGAAAAAAATTGGAAACATTGATATGTGATAAATGTATGATGTTGGATGTAAGAACACACACCAAACAATAATCATGGAGAAATATTTATCAATATAGGCTTTATAGCAAAACTGAAAGGTAATCATTGAAAATAATAATGTTTTTCATTGTTACCAAGAAACTTGTTTGAGAAAGGTTTTCAGCCTCCAGCTATTTTATTAGCAAGAAAAGTTCATAAATAACTATAGTGTTCGGAATCATCTATTTCGTCAATTGAATGTTTATTTTGTGACACTTCATTGTGAAGCATCCTATTGATACAAGTTCCAAAGGCTGGGGCTTGTATGGATAATAACTCATCCATTGTCATCTATTTTCCTAAACCAACGTTTCTTAAATTACAAAAATTAGTTTTCCAAGTAAAACATGTCAATGAAGAGAAAAACATTGGAAAAAAATTGAACGCTCAAAATATATGTTAGTCGAAACATCCGGTATTCTAGACCGGTGAAAAATGAACATTATCCGAAAGATCCGGTAGCTGAGACTGGTACGTTTTCAATGGATTGATGTTTACTTGATAACCGTGAGTTGGGGACTGACGAGCATTGTTGGAGAATGTTGAGGAATAGTGGGGGAAAAGGTATTAGAGCGGGCAGCAATTTCTGATTCACAATTTTGCCACTATAGAAAAAATAATTTTGCCTCTGGTCTCACAGACCGGTGTTCCGGTTAAAGTTTTAATATGATGTATAGAAAAAATCGGGGCTCACAGTGAGGTGAGGTTGACATGTGAGGTTTCTCGAACCTTTGGATCTTTGAATCTGTCCCTTCAAAAACATAAACATATATGAAAAATCACTTCAAACTAACAACATTGTTCTATGTTCTTATATTATCAACAACATAACAAACAATTCAAACATTCAGCATCAATGCTATTCATCAGGAATGATGACAGTATGAAGTGGATCGCACTATACTCTAATGACAGCAGTGGATCTGGAGCATTAATCCAATCAACCCACATGTGTCCTAATATGATCCAATCCTAATAGTTGTTTCTCAATTATTTACAACATCTCACCTTCGTCGATTTTTTTGAAGGGATTGAAGAAATAAACTTAGTAACTCTTCTCCTCAGTTGTCATGCATCGGAGTGGAAGTCTCAAGAAACAAAATGTCTTTTGAATCAATCACCTAATCCTATAATAAGTGAGCAATTTCTGTATTTATATATCTGGTTATTTTTATTTATTCCGAAATTCCTGTCCCAATGTTCCGCTGTCCACCCGACGCTGAGAGGCAGAAGGGTTCGATAGAGAAGAAGAAGAAGTTATTTTTATATCTGGCTATTTCTATATCTGGCTATTTTTATATCTGGTTATTTATGTTCTACGGATCTCGAGAACGGCTCTAACGATTTTCACAAAATATTGAACATAGTAGGCTTATGATATAAAGATTCGATTGCACTAGGTCTCATTCTTGGAAAACTCGCTGAACGACATTGAAAGGATAATATATCATCCTTGGAAAACAGATGATAATTTCGTCGGCTCCCGATAACAGAAGATGCGTGTGCCTGTGTGGGAGAGAGACAGTATTATTCACAGCTGTGTAATCATAATCAATCAGCGAGTAATTTTATCTAGCTAGACAGTTCAATCGATTTGATCAACATAATCTGATTTGTTGACATGACATGATAATCCTCCTAAACTAGAGTATATAATAATTTTCAAAGTTGATCATTATTTGACAATTTCAAGTGATTTGTGAGTGTTATTTTGTTATTTAATCTGGATTGTAAATGATCAAAATTATAATTTTTTGTTTTTAAATGTTTAAACAGAAAATTAAACCTGAATTCAAGTGTATGGAACATAACCTACTTTCTGGACTATTTTTAGTGTATAAAGCAAAATTCGGTAAAGAAACAGTTTTGGGCTGTGCCTGTTAGTACTTCGCCAATCATTTTGAAGAATTGTGTTCGGTTTATCAAAAGTCAATAAATAGATGACGAGCAAAGCTCGATGCCCCGATATTTGACGAAGGATACCTTATTGACAGTATATTTATACAAACTTCCTGGAGTCTCACCACTATCTCCGTGAACAAAGCCGTAGTGCATTCGTGTGACGTCAGCACAGGTAGGGCTCCTACACCAATAAAAATTCGTTGATTTCAGCGGATCTATATCAGCTAGTGATTGTATTGATGTAGGAGCCTACCTGTGCTGACGTCACACGAATGCACTATGGCTTCTTTCGCGGAGTAGTAGTGGTCTCACTCGCTCCAAAATGTATTCTACTCCGTTACTGTGAAGATCTTGAATGATAAATAATATAGAGAATTCACAAAGAAATATATAGATTGGATATAGATTCAGAGAAGATTGTGAACGCCAATTAAGAACAAAGTGAAGTAGTGACAGAAAAATATCCTTCTCCCTCATTGAATTTCAAAGTGATGTTAGCACACCGTTGCTTCAAATTAGTCAAGAAATATCAAGAAGGACCAGTCTCCATCCACATTTCCACGGTAATAATATTTTTTTCTTTCCTCTCTCATCAGAAATTTCTTTCTTGTAGAATTTCGACAGATATCAACAATAGTAAACGATACAAGTGAAACGTTTCCAATACTGAAGTTTCCAACTTTGTGCTGAATCTGTCTTGTCCTGTTTTTCATGAACAACTAATGATCAACTAGAAACCCCTCTATTTCTCCAGTCGTGGATCCTTTTCCCAATTTCTGTTGAATATTGGAGTTTTTCTTATGACTTCTCTTTTTGTGTAGTTGATGAGTTGAAATTGTGGTGAATTATTCATAAAGGCTGTAAAGGCTAAAAATAAACTTCCTACACGTGATATTTTTCAAAGTTTTTTGATTTGTGTATCATCAAGCTATCAAAATGGAAGAGTTTTTCCAGGAGAACATTTTTTTCTGATCATTACTTTTTGAGATATAAGCGCCTAAAGTTTAAATTTTTGGGACAGAACATATCAAATTCGGTACAATATAAATCCATGAGATTCAGAGGATGGATTCTTCTTGGTATTGTTGATCTAGTAGAACAAAAAAATTCTGAAAATATAAATTTTTAATATAGTTATTTAATTTACTAAAAATAACTTTTGGTTGAGTTTTTTTCTGGTTATTTTTAGTAAATTGAATAACTTTCCCAAAAATTGATATTTTTAGAATTTTTTCGTTTTACTAGATCAACAATACCATGGAGAATCCATACTCTGAATCTCATGGATTTATATCGTACCGAATTTGAAATGTTCTGTCCAAAAATTAAAACTTTATTTATTTTATACAATTACAAATCATATGAATATGATCGGGATAGAACAACAGGCATAGCCCAAAACTATTATGTTCCCAAATTATGATAAGTAATAAAATGTCCGAAAAAATATTTATGTTCTTACTGAGGAAAGTTAAAGTTCAAAGTTCTGTCCAAAAATATATATAAGCTAAAATTTTTGAATTTAGAATGATTAAAATACCAAATTATAGTCGAATATTGCACTTAATATCACCGCACTTTGAATAAATTAAGTTATTTCAGAAAATGTTGAAGCCAAAAATAAACACACAACTTTCCACTAGGCACAGCTGTTACCACTATGGTGGATATCTTTTAGGCGCTTTTATCTCAAATAGTAATGATAAGAAAAGAATGTTTACCTGAGAAAACATTTTGATGGCTCGATGATATACAAATCGGAAAACTCAGAAAAATATCACGGTTAGAAAGTTTATTTTTAGCCTTTGCACAGCCTTAAATAGAAATACTACGAAATTGTCAAAGTCACAGATTCTATTTACAATTTTTCTCGTCACAAAATGGTGGATAATCTGCTTAGACCGCCATTTTGTGACTTTTCTTTCATATCCACTGTTAAGTGGGAGAAGAGAGTGTCTAGGCCAATGGCAGGCGTTCATGTCCTTGACCAATAGCGGTACTCGCCCACTAGTATAAACTCTGCTACTTTTGTATTTAGTTTTAGCTTATCAGAGATTGACAATGGTGTAACCACCGAAGTTAGAAGAAGAATCTTCTTCAATATACCGTGGGTGTAACAACCGAAACCGGTTTTTCTACTTTGAATAAAATCTGCATTTTTTCTGCATCAAATAAGTGTTTTTGTTCTACAAGAATGAATATTGCTCCGACTGCATCCAGCAGTCATGCCATCTATCACAACCGGTTTTCGAAGTTATTGCACTAGTCACAGTAGTTAGTTGACAATTTCTCATCAACTTATGAGCATTGTTGCAGATATTTTACGAATAGATATCAGTAGTGCTATTTTTGGCGTGGTATATTTTTCCAGTTTTTAATTTTTATGAGATGTACACTATTGTTTAGTGCGTGATTTGACTTTTCAAACTGTCAGCCTCATGTTAAATGAAACTCATTCCCAACATTTTTTATGAGTCTATAGGACATTGATCCACTACCAATGCGCAATTGGAAGAAATCAAGTTGGTATTATTCTAGAAACAAATTGGAGAGGAAAATTCATTCAGACATTGAGACACTGCAGCTGACTAACACCTGAGCAGAACCGAGATAATACATTTGAAAGCCCTTTCCAATCAGCAGAGTGCGTACTTTCGAGATTCAGACCAGGATGTATTATAGATTGTTGAGGGATGTGCAAAATGAAGAAGACGATCTGTCAAATGAGATTGAGAGTGCGAGAAGAAATGAGCTGCAAAGAGAAAGAGAGACCGAGAATAATTTATGCATGAGGGGTAGAGAGAGAGAGACAGAGTGAGAGAGAGAGTGAGTATGTATGGAGGATAAATGATACGATGTGAACCAAGAGACTGAAGAAATGAACGAGAGGATAGAGATTATTGGAAGAGTAAGGATGAAAGAATATGAGAGAGAGAGTGAGTGAATGAGACCAAGTCAAAGTATGTGATTCATATTTCCCTCCTGGCAAGATTGGAATGATTTTTGGTGTTCTCTCAGGAACATGGATCTTGTGATCACATCACAAATTTCATTCAATACACTGGTCGATATCTAATATCTAAGATATTCAAATATATATAAATAATATTATACTCTTTTTGATGTGTGCTTCGACGTTTGTGTTGGGTTTTCTGAAACTTTTGTATTCTAAGTAATATAGTATATGGGAAGAATTTACTTCTATAGTCCAATCCACATTAATTTCAAAATATACAATATTGAAGAAAACTAAATTTGGGTTGAATCACAGAGTGAAGATAGTATAGGAAGATATTCCATGGTACAGGTGGTCCATGATCCAAATTCCAAGTCAATGCTTTGTTAACTGAAGACAATCACTGTTAACTACTGTGTATTATTACTGTTTTGTTGGGTGAGAGTGTAAGAACGGCACAGTATGAGAGACTAACAGCGTCAAATGGCTTCACGAGTGTGAAAAGTAAAGTCTTATTATTCAGCAAAATTATCTATTAAGTTATTTGCACATTGTATTATCATACTGGATTTCTCAACTAATACACGACTCTCGTATATACATAGATAGAGATAGTCATATAGGATTAAAACCGTGGATGAAACACTATAAAACTCTGGTGTGGCGCACTCACACAATATTCCTTGCCGAGTTTTCGGAAATATTAATTTAAAATTGATCAGCTGACGAGATCAATTCTGCTACCTCTTCCAGTGAATGTTCGAATTTGATAGAATTAACAGTTGTTGTCTCTCATTAAGTTTGCATTTGGATAATCACATTTTCTCGAATTTCGAGCTTACAGTATTTTCAATTGTGGGTGAAGATGTTACTGAACATCAATTGTAGAGATATTAATGCTCAATCTTTTCTACTCGACATTGTATTTGGAGCCTGATAATTGGAAATCTAAGATCGAAAATTGCATAGATGGGGCGGAGCTCCTGAATTTTTTACAGATATGAGACTTGTGGCAGTTGATAGAGCTTATCAATGACTATTTAAGTTATAAATTTGTTCGAAATCGTTGCAGCAGTTTTCGAGAAAATCGCGAAAAACCTGTTTTTGTCAACATTTGCCATTTTAGCTGGCATCATGAATTTCATTTGATCGAAATTGTTCGTGTCGGATCCTTTTAGTGTAACGAACTTTAATTCCATATTTTGAGTCATTACGTTAATTGGGAGATGAGATATCGTGTACACAGATACACATACACTCATACACACACATAAAGACCAATACCCAAGAACCACTTTTCTGGACTCAGGAGACCTTGAAACATATGCAGTTGAACGTCGATAATTCGGACCATCAATAATCCGGACTCGTCTCTGGCAAGAAATAAAATTTTCGTAATTATGTTCTCGTTTGAAATAATCAATTATATTTTATCAAGCAATAAATTATATTTTTCAATAATTTCATGATGAATTTTGATAATAAATTAAGATAGAATAATTATTTTTTCAATTAATTATTATAATTCTACATTGTTAAAATACGATCTGGCAAAAGACCAAAGCGAGAAAGAGATAGCGCTATCCGCTTTGTTGAATGATAGACAAGGATAGCAATACCATTGCTATCAAACACTGCCATTATAACGTGGACCTCACTATAGTAAGAGTATCCCCAAGAACCTTCAAGATCAGATGTTTACTGCTGCAGCTACCCGTATTTGTAAGGTTTGAGGTTATGTTGACCCAATTTCCAAATTTAATCAATTTTTAACAAAAAACTCATTTCAAACCCTCACTACCCTTCATAATCCTAGCAAAATACGTATCTTATCAATCTATGAACATAGTTGAGAGTCATAGTTTCAAAATAATAAAAATATCACTTGAAATTACTCACGGAGCTTTAAGATTCCGATGAGAATTTATAAATTTCGACGAAGTTCTCGTTGTAAAATCACATTTCGTCCGATTCTAATCACTGATAACAATTTATTATTGATTATTGAACGAGAATGAACCGTTTTTAGAACATGGAACATGATTAATAAGCGAATATAACCCTTATTACGAACAGCGTAACGGATTCATTTTAAGCTCGCGAGGTCGACCGAAGAACTGACTTACTCACCCCTTCCTATCGCGGAGGAGAGCAGCTACCAGCTACAAGACTATAGTGAGGTTCTTGTTATAATAGTAGTGGACAAAGGTATGGGACCAGAGTTGCCGATTCTCTGCCTTGCCTCTGCCTTCCATTTAGGATAGCTGATACTAGTATATCTGATTTAATATTTACTATTCTATCTTGTTTGAAATAATGTACTATATTTTATTCGTCAGGAAAACATTTCGAATGATGGATTTTCATAATCGAGATTGAATATTATGCTCATTTATATATATAAAAGCGAAATGGCACTGACTGACTCACTCACTCACTCGCAGAACTAAAAAACTACCGGACCAAAAACGTTCAAATTTGGTAGGTATGTTCAGTTGGCCCTTTAGAAACGCACTAGGAACGGATTTAGAAAATTTTCCAAAGATACGCCCAAAATCTGCGTGTTTCCAGCATTTTTTAGTGTTTTCTCAGCTTTATCGAGAACAAATGAACAGAAAATGTTCAAATTTAATACAGAAGCTAAACTAGGGTGTAATAATGTTGTGTTAGAAGGAATTTAAAATATTGTCAAGGATATGGCCGAAATTAGCGCTTTTCAAACGTTTTCCTCTGCTTTTCTGCGTTTTCTCACTTTTTTCAATAATTATTGTTGGAAATATATTTTTAAAAAATCATTACACAGGTTTAGCTGAGGTGGAAAAATTTTGTTCGCCAAAGATACGCCGATATAGTAACAGGGTTTTTTTACCAGCGTTTTTCTACGTTTTCTCAAATTTTCGAGATTTATGTCAAATTGACATAAAACGTTCAAATTCGGTACAGAGGTTCCGCTGAGGTCTAGATGCAGGCGAGCGAAGCGAGCCCGCTGATCTCATTTTTGGACGATCCAGTCGGGTGTCCAGTGGGCGGAGCCCTCTGGCTAGACGGATATGGCGAGTGAAGCGAGCCTGATGGCTAGTTTATTATATTTCTACTTTTACGAAATCCCATCTGGCAACTTTTCGAAGATAGAAAAGGATAGAGCTATCTGCTATGTCGAATGATAGACAAGGATAGCAATACCGGTGTTGATAATACGGTTATTATAACGTGGAACTCACTATATTACTCGATATGAAGCTACTCACTCCTTCGTCCTTCTTTAGAATTTGAAAATAACATTGAGAGTGCATAAATTAGTGAAGTATTTGTTGTGATTCATCGTGGAATTGTCGAGGATTCATTATTTCATTTATTTTGAAAGATCTCAAGAATAAATGAAAGAAATTTCAAGTTTATAAAGGTCATTTGAAAAACCAGAAGTCAGTCATGCCTATTCCGTGGAAAGAAGAGAATTATAATAATGATGTTATCTTTGTCGATTTCCTGTGAAAAAATGGTACTCCAAGAATTTATTCAGAATTTCTGAAATCATCTTCCTATTCAACAGTACACCAATTATAACGCTCGAAGTGAACGAGGCGTTAATATTATTTGAAATTGCTTCTGAACCGTGAATGCGCATTGAAATGAAAAAATAAAGAACACCCAATTTTGGAGATAGGCGATAATTTTGGTATTTTCAGAGTGAGAGGAGCGTATTAGAATATAGAAAAATAGAGCGCAGGTTATAAAACGAGGAAGAGTGAGAGTGACAGTATGATTGAGATATCAGATAAATGGGTGAGAGATGGAAGAAGAAGGGAGTGAGTGAGAATAAGAAATTGAAGTGTGTGTGTGTGTGAGAGAGAAAGGGAATGACGAAGAAAGTAAGTGTGAGAGATGGTTTGAGAGAGTATGTATGTGTGTGAGAGAGAAAGTGAGTGTGTGACTGAAAGACATGGAGAATCACGAAAAAGATGACGTCATCGTAAGGAAGAAAGTATTTTTTCGCGCGAGAAATTCTGAAAAGTTATCCGAAGCGTTAAAATGCATAACGCTAAGAATTTTCATTAAACATCACACTTTTCTCATGAAAAACACGGCGAGTCAAGATAAGAATGTAGCTCAGTATATCTCTCTCACTCCTGCAATTCCCCCGTACCTTCAAACCCACTGAGCCATTCTCTAAATTCATTTTTCCTCGCAACACATTGAGAGATTAAAACAGAAAAGGCGGAAAAAGGCTGATGTTAGGATGAAACGAATGAAAAAGTACAGGAGAATCAAATAATAATGGTGAGAAAGTGGAGAATATCAAGCGAGATGAACAGAAACTCAAATAAGAGAAATATTCCACTCAAGGAAGAGTTATAGAGGGAAAAGTTTGGGAGACAATTTTTGACCCCGCAGTCCTGTTTAGGGTAGTAAGGAGATAAACATATAAAAATTCTCCACCCCTACCACCTGTGCTAAGGGGGTGGGGGTGATTAAAAGGTACCATGTTTTGGTTTCTCGCATATAACTCGAAAACTGTTCATCTTGAGGACATGACTATTTCATATGAAATTGAAGGTTATATAAATTCCTACAATATTCAACATACAATGTTTTCTCCTATAGTTCTCGAGATATCCGCTCTTGAATGTATAGAATTTAAGAAAAAATAACGTTTGCTTCCAATTTGTTTGCCATTTTTGCTCTTATAACTTCTTAAACATCAATGGAAAAAATCCGTGCTGATAATGAGCGTGAGAAAGAAAGAAAACTTACTTCAAATTCTCTTCAATTCGATGCATAATTTCACACTTTACGCATTTCCCTACGACTGTTGCAGCAGCTTTAGTGTTGAGTGTGTAATCTTCAGTTTTGCAACAATATACCAATTGACAAAAGAATTTGAAGGGAGTGTTTTCAGCACAATTTTTGACTTCACAGCTTTGTTGGGACCAGTTAGTGGGTGGACATATTAAAAGATTTCATCCCTACCCCATGTTCTGAAGAGATGAGGGTGGTTTAAATGTTACATTTTTTTAACTTTTTGCTTCAATTTCGTATAGAACAGTCATGTCCGTAAGATTTCAGATAAACAGTTTCCGAGTTATATGAGAGAAACCAAAAAATGTCACCTCTGAACCACCCCCACACCACACCTTAGCACAGGGGGTAGGGGTTGGGGATTTTGATATGTTCACCTTCTTACTACCCTAAAAAGAGCTGCAGGGTCGAAAATTGTCTTCCACACTTTTCCTTCTGTACCCTTTTTTGAGCATTCATTGACTGGACTAAAATGTGGGAGAATTTGTTAATTTATTCGTTGTGTATTGAAGCTCAGTTTTGATTGAATGCTTTCTGCTTTGAGAGTTGAAGACAACTCTTTAGCTCCGCTTTTGAATTCAACTCGTCTTTTAGAGTTCAGTTTGAGTACAAATCAGGACTCAAATTCAAAACAGAGTATTACGTAATTTCTTTCTTGGATAATCAATAATCTCACATATTCCATCAAGACTTTCAAGGAGGACATTTTTGTATGAACAGATTTTTTTTTCTGTAATCTACAGTAGCCTACAATAACAATGATTCAATTTTCTTTTCTCTCTCACTTTCTTCCCTTCTCCTCTAAATCCCAACCGACACAAAAGTTGTGAATTATATTTTTGAATAGATTCCACTCATTCAAATGATGATTATTGTTCGAATTATTTTAACTTACATCTCGTACTTTTCAACATTTGCGGGGTCAAATTATTAATATTTTACGATCTCCTACTCTATTGACTGCGGTGAAGACCTAAAAAACTAGACTAAATTGATTGTGCAATTATTTGAAATAGTTTTCAAGTTTGTGTAGGTGGATATAATATGCTCCTCTAAAATCAGCTCTGTTAAGGTCCCTTTTTTTGTGTAGTTGAGAAGTTGATATTGCTGTAATTATTCATATCTAATAAAAAGACTAAGAAATTGTCAAAAACCACAAATTTATTGATAGTTAGATAGACCGGTTTCGGTTGTCACATTGTCAGTCTTTTTCATCACTTAGTCAGTCTCTTTCATCATTCTCAGTTTTTTTATTAAACCTGTTTAATTTCCTATTTTTTGATATGTGATGGCTACATAACTAGCCAATTCCCTTTCGCTCGGGCTGAGATGAGGTTGGATGGAATCTGGAGTCCTTGCACTTGATGCTATACGAGTTCACAATTGGTCCGACATAAATTCATCGAATTGTTCACTGTATTCGAAGGTTTCATAAAATGTTCCATTTCATTGTTTTTAGTTTCTTCAATTGGTGCCGATGGCAGAAATGCTGGTCCAGTTTTAATCGTGATTAATTCCACGAGAACCAATCAGAGAAACCGTATTTTCAGAAAAGCCTTCTCTGATTGTTTCTCGTGGAATTAACTACGATTCAAATTAAACCGGCTTTTGTGCAACCTAGCTTTGGACATTGTATTCAAGGATGTTTTGAGATGTTTAATTTCCAGTAGGAAAGACAAAATAGTGTGTTCTATTTTATCGATTTGATGGCGTCTTATATGATTTCATCACCGTAGCCAAGAAGTAAAGATACACAGACGAAGAAGGTACATCAGAGCCTTTAGAACAAACGCAAATGAAACTCTATGATGACTGGTAAACCAAGTATGGCCATCCAAACTTTCACTTTCACTTCAAACTAATTCTCCAACTTTTCCATTTCCTGTTTATAAAGAAGGCCGTCTCGAGAAACAAATCTAAAAGGCCTGCGCTCTGCTGTTGAGCATCGGGCTTACTTTTTAATACCGCAAAGTTTTCAGATGAAATCCAGCTTTTCTTCAACCCGACACTTTTCCGGGGTTTCCTAAGTTCTTAACGCTCTCGCCGCACCCGTTTCTTTGTCCCTTATTAAATATCTCTTCACCCATTTATACGTGATAGCGTTCCACGTTTCACTCCGAAAATATTTCCTTCCACTTCCAATTTTTGGAGTCAAAAGTTCCTGATAACTTCCTATGTTGCGATGGATATCTTTCTTAACTATGGAAATCTAAATTGAGAAAAAAATGGTGAAAATATAATTAAGAACAAGTTTTATTGATTTATTCTCAAAGGCAACTCTCTACGAGTATTCTAAGCCCAGGTGATGGATGATAATACCGTGAGGCTCGTCGCAAAGTATATCCACGAAAAGCAACCCACGTCGTGAGATGTTTTGTGAACCATTGCTTTATAATTATTCATAATCAATCAGCTGACAAGTGGAGTATTCATTGCATGTATTACACAGATGTCTAGAGAACCCCGTATGAAACACATTATGATAAATGCAACCATATCGGTAAGTAAACGTGGTTTAGCGTTAAACATGAATGGCCCTAAATTAATAATGTTTGTAGTGGAAGTGGTCTGCTCTGCCGGTTGCCTATCTAAGAGTTTTGAAGGCGGTAATTGCTAAAGGCAGGAAGATGTCTAAGATTTTTTCCTTTCCCATTAACTACTAAGGGAGAGATTGTTTCGTGAGGGATGTGGAGTTGAGACTGAGAAGGGTTCAGTGAGAAGGGGTGGAAGAGACGGTAAGGGAGGTGGTGGAGGTGTTGAAAAGGAGGAACAGGAGTAGAAGAAGACCAAGGGATGACTGAAGTAGCGTCTCATAAATATTCAATTGATTGCCATTAGACAGCTCAGCTGCCTGCTCTGGCTTCAACTAAGCCAATAGACTCAGGTAGCTGTTTAATACCTACTAAACATTGCCTTCTGACTGCCCTTTCTAACTCCTTTAATCTACTTCTTTGAACGCTGTTCGTTCAATATCCTTTGCTTTTTCAAACTGAACTGGCTGCGATAAGAGTGAGAGGTATAATTCAGTGTTTCAGTGTTCCAATGCTCGAGTGGAAAAAAGGATCAATTAATTGAAGTACTCTAAAGGATAATCTGCTAAATCTGGACTCATTTCCTTCAATTCAACATAGTCAATCGACAAGGAGCTTTATTTTTGAATCACTTTTTTCATTTGATAATAATTAAACATTGATTATATCGGGTTCAATTTTTCATAAGATTGCAAATTTCGGCCATATCATGCTGAATGAGGAGGAATACGACCTCCTGGAATTCGTTCTCCAGGAAAAGATCTATGACAGAAGGGGACCAGGGAGAAGGAGGATATCATATGTCTGTGAAGTTGGCACGGATGATTGTCAGCCCTCTCAATCAGAATGTTATAAATTGTTATTTCAGGTTTCTTTTGACAAATTTGACGTTTGTTTAGGTTTCTGAATACCCAATTTAAAAGTTTTAAATTTTCCGGGCCAACTTCACACCAGCCCGGAAATTTTCATGAAATTAGCTGAAAATAGTCTAGATCGTTAGTTTAGCGTTAGTTTAGGTTTTTTTGATAAATTTGACGTTTGTTTAGGTTTCTCAATACCTAATATGGAGTTTCAAATTTTTTTTCTGCGCCAACTTCACACCCCAGTTCCAGCCCACAATTCTCGTTGGAATGGGTTAGAAACTGAATAGATTGTTAGTTTAGCATTAGTTTAGGTTTGTTTTGACTGATTTTCATTGAACTTCAGTGAAGATGGTCACTAAACATGGCTGAAAACCCTACATACCTGGTTCTCCAAGACAAAACAGGAACTTCCAGGATGGCTGTATATAAGATATCCTCAGTCAGGCTCCAACGAATAGGCACCAACGGGAGAAGGAGGATTCTCCATTTCTGATATTTTCTAATGCATGATTCATGGAAATTATTGAAATCATCTATTTGATTTGGTGATCTCCGCTATTTGCAATAAGGATGCCACAGAAATTACTAACTAAATTTTTCATACATGTTTTAGAAAAGAATATTATGATCATCCCGACACATATTATCATAGTAGGGTATCGTAATTAGACTAAGTTTAGTATAAGCAACTTTTGTATGCATAATAATAATAATTATGTATAGTTTTGTCAATAAACTCCTCTGGTTGCAATTAATTCGCAATCAGAAGAATAATTAGTTATTATTTATTATCAACCTGGAGAAAATGGGAGAAACACCAGAAAAACGGATGGTTGATTCTTGTTTTGATTATTTCAGAGTGAACAATTGAGTAATTGAGTCC
>NW_024090251.1:0-96302 GCF_014356525.2 Nilaparvata lugens | reverse complement strand
AATAAAATCGATGAAATATGAAAAAGCATTCCCAGGACAAATGAAATTTCGGTATGGCTTTGATGAGCCATATCGAACACTGAAAGTGTTTGGTAGAGGACGGCCAGGCAAGTCTACGATCCAGAAATGCTATAAAAGCCTGTTACCGATTAGCAAATAGAAAAAAAAATCTTATAACATTATGCAACAAAGGGATCATTCCAAGAGATTGAATGATTGGTTCAGGAATTTGCCATGCAGTAATGACGTGAGTGAACCGGAATTATTCAACGAAGAAACAGAAGAAGAAGACTGAATTAATTCATCACTTCCTGATCTTCTGTTGGTCTTTCTTGTTGACTGTAAGGCTCTTACACAATCATCTTGGTGCTTCCCACCACTTGATTTGAAAAAAATATCATGTATTGAAAAAATAAAATATAACTTGTTTGACTTGCATTGGCATAGAATTTATTAAACCTTATTTATTAAACATACAATTTATTAATAGAATGATCAGAAAATAATTAATGTTCAGCTCCAAATGCAATGCATAGTAGGGTTACCGTACTGGTTGAAATGTAACAAATTTTTAGTGCAATAAGTCATTAAGTGTGACTCAGATTCATTTAGGTCCTTTTTTAGTGATTCAAAATAAATTTACTTCTCTGATTCATGGTTTATCTTCAATAATATTGTTTTATGAATCCAAATAGCAATAGTATCTTGAAATGCCTCATGAAGCTGATTTTTCATATGAGTTGAAAGTTTGAAAAGTGATTATCTCAGGATGACACAGATGCTACTTAGTGACTTTTTGCAATAAACCGACTTTTTCCATACTAACTGGAACTGGCTGCTGTCCAATGCTCAGCTACAGCTAAAAGTGTGTAAGGTGGAGTGAGTGAGACAGGCATACCGTGTGGGATTCCCTTCTCTCTCATACTCATACATTTAAGCAGGTTGTTGCAACTCTAGAGTACGATTTTTCATTTTTAAAGTTGAAAAATGGATTTGAATGAGTATTGGGGCTATCAGTATTAGATCACAACCTTTTCTCTTGAATATTGTGATGTATTGTTGTAAAATGTGTAGAATTGAATAAAAATATGACCGAAAAATGGTGATGTATTGTGTTGCATTTGGATGCAAGAATGAGCATATTAAAGAAATGAAATACCATTTCACAGGTAAGTCAAACATTTTTAGTCTATTAATTAATTTGAAGAAACCTTTTTGTTTTACATGCATTTTCAATACTTTTTTCTATATTGATCAGTTTATTTGACCAAAAGTAAAACAACAAATTGGTTTTATTCCTAGTATACTGTGATAGTTTCTATGCTAATTGAAAATTTAGGCCTACTTTATTAGCATCTAAAATAAAAAAACATAGTGAAGAACAAATGAATCCTTATTCAAAAAAGAATAAATACAAATGATTAATAATTTCTGTGTTATCATCATGAGATGAAATAATTTATTTTAGGTACCTACTTTATTTTAGTAGCCTACTTTTATTTTGAAAAATATGATATTGCTATCAGCTGAATTGTGATTAATTTTGAAACATTTCCATTTCAAATAAATAATCGTTCAATTTACAATATTATAATAATTATTTAGCATATTTTACTGTTTGCTTATCATATGGTCATAATTATAATACAATTAATATAAATGTTTCTTCATAGATTTCTTTGCACCATTTCTGAAATTCCCACACTTACATGATTTGAAATGTTATCAGAATACCTAGTGCATTGCTATTATTATATATTTAATAATCCTGTGTTAATAAACATCATGAGTCAACATAATTCATTTTATTTACCTACTTTTATTGTGAAAAATATGATATTGTTATCAGCTGAATTGTAATTTATTTTTGAAACCTTTCAATTTCAAATTGTTCATTTTACTCTGGTAATTATGTAGCATATTTTACTGTTTGCTTATCATAGTCATATAATATAATAAAATGTTTCTTCATTATTTGCTTCATTTCTGAAACTCCCACTCTTACATGATTTGAAATTACACCAATGCACACCTACATAATTCTACATTTATAGCCTGCTGTAAGTAGGCCTATATTATTAAATTAGTATCGATTGAGCAGTCGTAGCAAGCAGACGTAGTTTTTTTTTAGTGAGAGTAGTTGAAATAGTGTATGTAATAGTTAAAGTGCTGAGTTCAGTGTTTTAATTGTTGTGCGCGAGTTCAGTGCCCTGCGCCGAAAAATCAGTTCAGTGCTGGATTATCATCTAGTCCGGCTAAGGAATGTAAAGAATGTGAGGAATGTCGACTCCCAAAAGATTGCCAACTTTCCTCGTGCCAGAGTTTGAAGAGGAGGAGGAAACAGAGGACGACGCAACTATGAGTCAACTAACACCGGCTAGGAGCGTTGAACCAGTGTCAATGACTTGAAACGTCAACACTTCCCCAGAATCGTTTCTAAAAACGAACCAACTAAAAACTGCAACGGAGCAGTTTTTGTACAATGCATGGAAAGAAGTCACTTTCCAACAGAGTGAAGAGAGAGAAAGAATGCATAAACTGGAAAAGGAGTTGGAGAGAGCACGGTTGGAGATTAATCAGCTGAAAGAGATATTTTCATCAGCATCTACAACCAAACAGAATCTTCAATCTTCAGCTTCACATACAATGCAACCAGCATCTTCTAGAAGTAGCAATAAAAGTTATTCACCACCGAATTGGGAGGAAGAAGAGAAAATGGTAGCATCAGAGACTGCATGGATTCTCCCTAAACAAAAGAAGAGAAAAATCCGTGACTCACCAGAAAAAATAAGGCCTGCAACTGATTCTACAAGTATGAAACCGACAGAAAAGAGAAACAAGCCACCACCAGTCATATTAAGCAATATACAAGAGTATTCGAAAATTAAAGAGGCATTGAAATCGAAAAATCTCAATTTCAGTGCCAACATGATGAACAACAACCAGCTAAAATTGAATGTTGAAACTGAACAAGAATACAGAGATTTAACTAAGATGTTGAATGAAGCTAAATATGAATGGCACACGTACGAGAATAAACAAACTCGTCCAATTCGTGTCATGGCTAAAGAGCTTCATCCATCATGCGATCCAGAGGATATAAAGAACGATCTTCTAAGCAGAGGCTTTCAAATAATCAGTGCTGTCAACAAAATGAAAAAAGTGAAGAAAGATGGAAAAGAACACATTATCAGACTTCCAATGTTTTTTCACCACGTTACAATTTAAAGAAAAATGATTATACAAATATTCTTCATCAGCTTGGAGATAGATTCATAATGGGTGGAGATTTTAATGCCAAGCATAAGGATTGGGGTACAAGACTCACGACTACCAAAGGAAAAGAACTCAGAGAGGCTATCCAGGAGCTGGGCTGCGAATTCCATTCAACAGGGACACCTATGTATTGGCCAACAGATTTGAATAAAACTCCAGATCTTCTAGATTTCTTCATAACAAAGAGAATATCCAGTAATTTTATCGACATTGAAGAGAGCTTTGACCTGGATTCTGATCATTCAGCTGTAATTCTCACACTTAGTGAACGAATAATAAAGAAAGAAGGCAGACCAATGTTAGTCAACAGAACAACAGACTGGGAAGCTTTTAAAGTGGATTTGGAGAATGAAATCAATTTGAATATTCCACTTAGAACAACTGAGCAGCTAGATGAAGCCGCAGAAAGTTTCATGTGGCAAATCCAGAAATCAGCCTGGAAAAACACCAGACAATATACCAGGAAAACAAAAGGATGCAATTACCCTCTGGAGATTCGACAACTTGTTTTAGAAAAATGAAGGGCAAGAAGAAGATGGCAACAAACTCGTGATCCTGCTGACAAAAATATCTTGAATAACAAAACACAACAATTGAGAAGAGAGATAAGGAAACTAACTGAGGAATCCATTAATAACTACCTTCAAAATTGACAGCTGATGCCAGTACAGATTATGCATTATGGAAAGCAACGAAAAGAATTAAGCGGCCAATATTACAATCCCCTCCAATTAGAAAACCAGATGGTACTTGGGCAAGAAATAACAGAGAAAAGGCAGATTTATTTGCTAATCATCTAGAAGAAATCTTCCAGCCAAACAACATTCAATCTGAGATTGATCCTGAAGAAGATATAATAGATGATTTAGATACAGAGATTGATCCAGTTTCTATAAATGAGGTTCAAGATGAAATAAAATATAATCTGAATACCAAAAAAGCACCTGGGTTTGATCTGATTACAGATGAAATCTTAAAGAAACTTCCAAGAAAAGGTATTTCATGCTAACATACTTATTCAATGCGTCACTCCGTTTACAGCATTTCCTACAATTTGGAAGGTGGCAGAAGTCATTATGTTGCAAAAGCCTGGGAAATGTCCTCAAGAAGCAAAATCATACCGCCCAATATCTCTTCTACCTGTAATTTCAAAGCTTTTTGAGAAATTGCTAATGAAGATATTGACTCCCATCATAAGTAGCAGGAATCTGATACCAGCCCATCAATTTGGTTTCAGGCAGAAGCACTCAACCCTGGACCAAGTACATAGAATCACCAATGTAATAGAGAAGTCATTAGAGAAAAAATCGATATGTTCAGCAATCTTCCTTGATGTGGCACAGGCATTTGACAAAGTGTGGCATGAAGGACTGATCATTAAACTTCATAAAATTCTCCCCACTCAATTTGTAAAACTTTTAAAATCATACATCAACAACAGATTATTCAGAGTAAAACAAGGTGACGACGTCTCCAAATTGAAGGAAATAAGGGCTGGAGTTCCACAGGGTAGTGTTCTTGGACCAGTTCTTATGTGCTGTACACAGGCGATCTTCCTGAATTGGATGCAGTGACAATAGCTACTTTTGCTGATGATACTGCAATACTGGCAGAAGGGGAAACAGTACAAGAAGCAGCCACAAAACTACAGATTGCTAGCAACAGATTCAGTGACTGGACCGAAAAATGGAGAATTCGATTAAATGAGATGAAGTCTATTCATATCAACTTCACAAAAAAAATTATCAATGACCGATTCGAATAAATCTGAATGGTATGTAGTACCACACAGCAACACAGCAAAATACTTGGAATGACTCTTGACGCCAAGTTGAAATGGAAAGAGCATATCAAGATGAAAAGGAGTGAGCTAGGACTCAAATACAGTAAAATCTATTGGCTGTTGGCCGTCAATCACAACTCATTGGACAAAAAGTTATTGATTTACAAACAAATTCTAAAACCTGTCTGGATGTATAGAATTCAGCTTTGGGGCTGCTCTAGAACATCTAACATCAGTCAGATTCAAAACATTCCAAAACAAAGTACTGCGGAACATGGTGAATGCGCCTGGTACATAAGGAACAGCGATTTGCACCGAGATCTGCACATCCCATATGTGACCTGTGAGATAAGATGATTGGCAGCCCATCATGAGTCACGTCTTCATCAACACAACAACACCGAAGTCATCCAACTTCTAGACAACACTGAACTCACTAGGAGGTTGAAGAGAACAAAGCCCTTCGAGTTGGTGTAGTGCTAGTGAAGTGATTAAAGTATATTGAATAAAAGTGTAGTGAAATAATTTAAAGTAGTGAAATTATAGATTGGAACTGTAGGCTTCACTGGAAGACTTTAGCAATAAAAATTAATTTAGGATAAGAAATAACAGAGCAAAATTAATGGTTAGTCCTAGTGACTAGTTTTAATAGAAATAACAAAAAAATTATTAAATTAAGATATTTCCTTAAACAATAAATCATAAATCTTTCCTTTGACAATAACAATAGATCATATAATCCAAAAAACAATAGTATATCCTATCAAAATAAACAAAAGACTGTGTTTAATAGTTTCGATTAAACACAGCCCTCCTTTGGACTGTGTACAAACAAAATTCGGGATTGGAATAATAAGGAATACGAGCCTGTTTTTCATTCCAATCATTTCATGACAGTTTATATTTGTCCTTGTTAAATAAATAAAATAATAAATGATACGCTTCTCTGAAATCTGGCCCAAGTATTCCCTTGCTTGTGAAAAGTTGACAATACTAAAACTACTGCAGTCATAAATGAAAAAATCTTTTCTTTATTCATATTCAACCTACCGGTATTTCATTATTTTTGCTCTCAAAAAGTTAACAATGAACTGGTTAATGAAGGAAAAATAACGCTTCCATGGAATAAGACATACAATATAGAAATAAAATAATATTGAAACTGTGCAATGTATTTTTCCATAAGAGCCAATGTGTTACAAAATGACGAATCCCACAGCAATGCGGGTTGCCTATCTTACCAGCTGCCTCACTTTCGTTGTGTTGCTAGTCCATTCCAGTTACAAGTTTCCATTCTGTACTTATTCTGTGACGTAGTGCAAGTGAGCATGCACCACTCAAAGACCTTAAGGGAACTAGCCACTAAAGTCACTGTCCTATGCTAAAGCATGCTAAAATATTTATCATTTAGGTTCACGTTTCTCACTAACCAAGCTTCCCATACAATTGGAATTGTTCTCATTTCAAAGCTCAGGATTTTTCTAAACATTTGGGTGGTTTTGATAATTTTATAGCAAATTTTGTATTTGATACAGATTTTATAGAAGTACGCTGCAAATTTATGCATCCCGGCTGGTGTTTCAGCCACTATACCGCCACTATAAAGATTGTTTTAAAAAAAACACGACAGTAGAAAGAAAGATGACATCAAGTAGCCGTATATTGTTGAAAAAATCGGACAAATATTCTCAATAGAAACTGAGAAACTAGTACCTAAAGTTGAAAATTATTACATTTCGAGAAAAACGCAGTTAAAGTTTTCAACGGTCAGCACACTCTGTTGTCACCCTCGGTAACTTTGACGTAGTTGATTGCAAGTCGGTTCGACAGAATTCCAATAGAGGTCGCTTCGTTCGTCCGTTCAACTACTTTGCGCGCTTCTCAAGAGTTAGTTTGTTTGAATTTAGTTTAGTTTGAATTCAACCATGCCTCGGTGCGGTCCGGTTTTCAAAAAAATGCGACATGGTTTTGCCAAAAAACGGTCAGTACCTCTTGCGCGACCTGCTCCATTGGATCCTCCTCCGCCGCCTCCTCCGTCGGTTTCTCGATCTAGTGTTAAAATTAAGTTGCTCGAATACGAAAAACGATTAGTAGATAATAAGGATTTTGAATATAATGTAGTGAATTTAGATAATTTGTTCATTGGACTCAGTGAGATAGCTAGCTGTAGGAGTTGTAATGAAAGTTTAGTGTTTAAAAAAACTCATTTAATAGGGTTAGCTTTTAGAATAGACATTTCTTGTACAGCCTGTGATTTAAATAGACAGATTAAGAATTGTGAACAAGTCCACAGCGACAAATGCACGGCCAATTATTCAGGGAGTAGTGGTGGGATGGAAGTTTCTGGGGCTCTGATATTTTCAAAAGGTCTCAACGTTTATATGACGTGAGATATTTGGAGTATTTAGGCGACGGCGACTCAAAAGCTTTTCAGGCGGTTTGCGCGGAGGAGCCGTACGGGCCGGACGTTTCAATTAAGAAATTGGAATGTGTCGGTCACGTACAGAAACGGATGGGCTATAGACTGAGGAAATTGAAATCGCAGAAGCCATCGATAGGTGGTAAAGGTAGGCTGACCGATAAAGCTATACAAACCATACAAAAATTCTATGGCTATGCTATTCGAAATAATTCGAATAGCGTGAAAAGTATGGAAAATGCGATTTGGGCTACCTACAATCATTTAGCCTCCAGTGATGAGAGCCCTAAACATGATTTATGTTTAGATGATTGGTGTAAATATAAACAGGCTCTCAACACTGGTTCAGTCTATAGCCACAAATCCCACTTTCATATTCCAGAAACTGTAATGAGTGATATTGAATTTATTTTCAAAGACCTGTCACGTACGGAACTTTTAAAAAAATGTACGGCAGGAAAAACCCAAAATTCAAACGAGAGTTTCAACAGTGTTGTTTGGACGATTGTACCCAAAAAAACATTCGTTCAAATGAACACATTGAATTTTGGCATGTCTGAAGCGATAAATAGGTACAATGAAGGCCATTTAGCGAAAGTGTGCGTATTAGAAGAGATGGGACTCAGAGCCGGCAAGAACACGCTGACTGCTTTGAAACGGTTAGACCACGAGCGCGTGTCTCAAGGAAACAATCAGCTGCTAAAACATAGAGGAGGAGGAGGAGGAGGAGGAGGCGGCGGCGGCACAGCACATAGCGAAGATGATCCAAATTATAGCGCTGGTAATTTTTAAGGTAATTGAATAAAGTTATAGTTACAATACTAACATCTATACTAGTATCAAGAACGGACATCTGTCAGTACAGAAATTTTCCACTACAAGCAAAATTGTAGTACTATATCTGATTGTTGTACTGCTGCACATAATAGAGTAGAAATATTTCTTATTATTACTTTAGAAGTCATATGAGCCACCACCACCACTTGCATGATATCTGTTTTACTGCACAAAATTATTTCAGAAGTTATATGAGCCCACTTCCATGATATCATGTATTAGCCTACATACAATAAACTTGAATTTCTAAATATTTAAAACACACACACACAGATGTCTGTTTTTGAAACAAAAACTCTCAGTTTGTCCAACACAAACATTCCAATCCAACAAACGGTTTCACAAAAATCGAATATTGAACGTTTTCAATTTGCATTGGTTCAATTAGACGATATAATTTTTCTTGAGGTAGAATTCATTTGGATTTTTGTGCAACAACTGGTCTATTTTTTTTCGTTAGAGAAAGTTTGCTCAACTCTATTTCCTCCAAATGGTTCCTATTTCGACTGCATGAACAAAACACGACATTACCCATTGCGTTGCTATTTGAATAATTTATTCGACAACAGTGTCTTCTTTAATAATTGGAAATGAAAAGGAGTCCAAATGCTAATGTAAGTATATTGAACTAAGATAAATATTCACAGTATGATTTGCTATAAGTTAGTGGGCAAAAATTGAAGAGATTTTTCTTCAATAGTTGATCATTTAATTATTATTGAAAAGTTATTGAGGAGTTTTTATTTGAATCATAGAGAATTAATAACTACGAGTACTGTATTCAAATTATGTTCTACATATCTGCTTCCGTGAATAGCTATTTTTGAACTCGATTCATGAATAAAATTCCAAATCAACATACATTTGAAATTCATTTGAAATTATATCAATCGATTTAGAATAATTGTACTTATCTAGTAACGCTAATAAAATGATCGACATTTTTCGACTGCCTGATTCGTTGAGCTTTCTCCTTCCTTGAGACGGGTTAGTCTTTTCACTTTCATTCTGTCAGTTTCCTAAATAACGACTTTCATTCTGTGATGCAAGCAACGTTCATTTGTTGAATCGTGTAATTATCCAAGTACTGAGCACAGATTTGGTGTTCAGTTTCTTCTACAGCGATCTTACAGTTTTGGTTGAGAATTTTTCGTGTTTTGGAATTTTCGATGAAAACTCAATTTCCCGGGTCGCCATTTGAAATTGGCTTAAATTTAGCTATGCTTGCCAGCAACCAGCCATCTTCAGTTGAGGTGCGACTGTTGTGAAAATTCTATAAAAATATAAGATTATATTTAATAATAATAATATAATATATTATATCTTATAGTATTGATGATGTGGTCTGCTCCATTTAGCTCAGTGCATGGAATAAAATTCAAACCACACGTTTTTTCTCATTCGAAGAAACACACATAGTCCGTTGTTGTAAACTTATTTATTCTTTTCAAATGTTTGAATTCAGGGCTACTTTCTTGTATTTCTGAAATGGAATTATACTTAGTACTCTTCAAAAACAAATATTAAATACAAGAATACTACAATAGTAGTTACAATTTATATTTTTGTTTTCTAATAATTTATTTATTTTTTAAGGATACAATAATTTATTTTATAAATTCGCTTGTGTAGACTCTGACAGCATGCTGTCAAATTCAACACTCTACATAAGAACTTATGGGAATTTCGATATGAAGGATTTGATTTGATTTGATTTGATTTGATATATACTACTGTTTATGCTAAGAGTAGAGTAGAGTAGAGAGTAGAGTTTATAGCCGCTTCTATCATTCTGTATTAATTTTACTTTTACATTTCATTACTCGTATTATACCTAGTATTTCGTACAGTCCTATAGAAGTGATTAGGTTCCCCGTTTTTTGAGTTGAACATGAAGAATTCATCAAGCTATTCTCTCATGTAGTGGCTTGCTATTTTCCAAATCAGGTACGTACATTTTCTAATCAGGATACGTAACGAATTTTCTCATTATAGGTGGAGAATTGAGCCAGTCAGTCAATAGTTGAAGAGTAAAACTGAAAAACTGCGTTTGCACCAAAGTTATTGGATTCTATTAGATTGAAATTAGCTTATCTCATGAACATATGTGTGTTGGTCAAGTTCCGTTCAATCTAATAGAATCTATGAGAGGATTACATTATTAACATTTGTTAATTTTGATTAGAATTTTGTAGATTATTCGTAGGTTAATCGCCATCAACTCAGTTGATCCATCAACTTTTGGTTTTATAGCCTTCTTTTATTATCATATGGTCATTTTGATGCATTCTTCACATGCATTGTTTTTCAGAAAAAAAAATGAACAACAGTGAAATGAGAGAACAAATTGCCAAAGATAATAAAATCACTTGGAAGAACCGATATCTGAATGAATGGGGAGAATATATGGTTGCAGTTCAACGTGTGGTTCCACTCAGCCATGCTACTGGCCTTCCCATCAGGACTGGTTTTGTACGCACACGTCCACGGGTGTTTCCACGACCTTCCGCATATGACAGATACGCAGCCGTGCAAGATTACGGAGACGAACTGCCGTGGTTTCATTTTGTGTCACCACCCCGAAGAGAGTGGATAATACCCGATCATATCCCTATAACACGCGAAGGCTTTCCCGATTGGGATATACTATTCAATCGTGACCCCAACGCACAACGACCACCAGAACTAGCACGTGCACGGCCTGGATGATTTTCCTTCACCATAATCATCATGTAATTAAACTAATATGATCTCACTTTATATAAAATACGCACACTCACACACACACATACACTCTGTCTCTCTTTACCGCCTTCTACTCACCTACTACTATAACTACTTCCATTCACTGAATAGCTGGTTTGACAAATAATAAATAAAGACAATTAGATTTTGCTTTATAGCCTTTTTTTTTTGGTTTCATTAGCAACACAAAGTTACACAATTTTAGTTTAGTTCTTTTTTTTTCAATCACATAGTTTGTGTTTTTCAATCTTTCTG
Source organism: Nilaparvata lugens (assembly GCF_014356525.2). NCBI lineage: Eukaryota > Metazoa > Arthropoda > Insecta > Hemiptera > Delphacidae > Nilaparvata > Nilaparvata lugens. The sequence continues at coordinate 84,987 of NW_024090251.1, read as the reverse complement.
AAATCACATTATATTAAAATTATAGGTAAGAAATCACTATACTTTCAACAAAGTACTGGTGAAATACCGATTTGATAGTATACTCCTGAGTTGATGCATCAACTGGAGTTGATGGCGATTAACCTATACCTACTATAGAGTCTCTGTTTTGTTCCTTGCGTTGCGCTCTAAATGGAATACAGCATCATGTGGACGGGATTTTATTCAACTTATTGATTATATTTTTTATTTATTACTCTAATATTGCTCGAATTCCTTTATGTGTGTGTGTGTGTGTTATACTTCATTATCATTATAGTAGTTGGTTATTTTCTTACACTTGCTCAAGTTGTTTATCTTGTTCTTTTCTTGTGGAAATATATATATTATTATTTATTTTCAACTTTGGTGTAAACGTAATTTTAGAGCTGAGTAGATTTTTAAGAGATTTTCGTTTTATGTTTTCAAACTCAATAGATCCACCTTTTGAATACCCAGCTTTTCACCAGTTTCATGTTCGATTGAATTGAGTTTTCATGAAAATAAAATGAGAAAATAAGCTTACTAGAATAATGATATTGATAGATAGTATTTTAATCATCAGCCGACTATGTATGCAATAATGCAATAACCATCTTTCGTCGTTTCCAGTTTTAAATTTCGAAAGAATAATTTAAAAAACTTCAAAAAAATACTAGTAAGATCATATTAATATCATTTGCTTTCCAAAAAATATCTAAATTCTATTCTATTTAATTCCTGTTTCTGAAGCTACAACTAATTCCACACTAATTCTTCAAAATTCGAGATTGAAGTTAAAATATCTTATTTTGATGAGGAAAATTTATTTTCTATATTAGAAATAATATTTTTCAAAAAAAATATTTCATTGATATGAAACAAACATGCTGTGTGAGTTTACAATTCAGTTCTACATGGGAGAATAGCCCAGTGAAACGGATCTTTATTAGGAAATAGCTATTTTTTTTTTATAAAAAATGATACCAGTGCGTACTCGGAGCTAATAGTTTGTTATTTTTTGTGTGTGTGTTGTAGATCAAACATGAGTTCCTCCTACCAGAGCTGCAAGCCCAGTCGTCCAAGGACGCCAACTCTCTTCATAGAACCATCATCTCAGTCGGCTCTGTCTTCGAGGAGACTTTGATGGAGCTGAATTCACCAAAGTCTTATCTCGACAAACCTGTAGTGCCCGAAGATGAAGAGAATGAAAACTACTCTGACAGTTCTTCTTCGTCTTCATCTTCTTCATCTTCGGACAACTCTACAGGAGATGAGACTGATGACGAAAGCACAGGACCGTCATCATCAAAAAGAAGATTGACAAGACAACCACGAGCCTTGCCCATAAGATCAGCAGTTGTGTTGTTGGCTTCTGAGGAGGGCTGCAGTCCAAAAGATTGCAGCATGAAATTCATGAAGCCAACAAAAGAAACAACAACAAAGCTGAATCGAAACCTGAGGGAGTTCAAAAAGGACGCGATGCCGCTTACATTTCCCAATGTAGGCTGCAATGCCAAATCCGGATTGAGGTGCCGAAGGTATCAATTCAGCAGCGAGGCCGTGGTGGACGAGGACTTGACGACAAACAATGACAAAGACATCATCTACCCGGCCAGCTTCGATCTAGTATCACTCAAAAAATTATCTAGTGAGCTAGATCAGTCGTGTAAATGGGTGCTGGCGCCATCTCAAACGGGCCACGCATTAAAATTACTTTCGGAAGACTTGACCACCATTAATCGCGATACCCACTCGTTCACAAACTACTATGTCAAAAATTCAATGGATAGTGATTTGACTTGCTATCCATTGGTTTATGGCGCAGTAGCCAAAAAATATTCAGACGTGGCCAAACACTTCATGAATATCATGCAGGAACAGTATGAAGTGCGCGTAAAGTCGGGCAAAACGTGTTCCGGAACACCTCTCCAACACGAAAAATATAACTATGCACACTTTGCTGATGGTGAATTGGAAATCTTAGTACACAGCTACTGGCAGCTAGAGACTACAGATTTGCTACAATGGAGGAGCGATGTGCCCCGTCAAAAACTTAAGGCACAATTTACAGCCATGTGGCTAGAATTGTGTCTAGTGTTGGAGACTGAGACACGAAAAATCCAACAACAATCACCCGAAGCGCCACTACCAAAATCTCTGGTAGATTTGAAAAAGGCTGTGGATTCAATTAGGAAATTTGCAAAATTCGATTCAAAATTGGTTACAGCGGCAAGTCTTCTAATCGTAAAAGTCTATTTCAGTACAATTCTCTGTGTGTCCAGCCCCGAGGCTAGGAAACGGTGGTGCATGTTCATGAAGAACTGCAAGCTACACCACTATTTGTGTGAACACACACAATATACAATTATGCAAATGTACAAGGCGGCAGCACCCATTTTGAAGTCAAAATTCGATCAAATGAAAGCTATTGAAAATGAGACTCAGTTTGTTGTACCTATTTTATCGATAGCCAACATTTTTGAAATATTCTCGAATGTGCTATCGCCGAAGCACAAGAAAGGCGTACGCGAGTTGCAAGCAGTATGCAACAATTTATTGTATACAGTAGCGCGTAGCATTGGGTTCCATATGCTTTATCATGGCATAGTGGATGGAACAAACGTCATTATCACTGAGCGACACCTAAGTGGCTTTATAGGCAATCGTATGCCTTACAAGAAGAGTCCTCCTCCTTTGATGCCACATCTGACAGCGACGAAAGTCAATATCATTGAGAATATAATTGACACGACCATCAAGACTAATGAGTTGATTGTAGATCGAACAAAAAAAGTGAAATGTGATAAAGACGCCAAAGTGTTGCTGGGTAGCTACATGCGTTATGTGCTATTTGCAGCTACTGTTGGCCCTTTGTCACATTTCGCTTCGAGTGGTCTTGATGATGGGAGCAATAGTAGTAAATCTTGGGCCAAAATTCTAACTTCGGCTGTCGATTCGTACTTGGAAACATATTTTTGTGATATAAGACGAATCGACGAGATCCCGATTGTGGCTGACGCCGATCTTGATATTTTATCGAGAGACGGTGTCACAGTTGTTAACTTTTTAGATATAGAAAGGCAAAAGGCAGAAGGCACATACTTGGAGAAGTCTGATGATGATTCAGACGACTCCATGTATTTACCCGAAGTCTTGAGCAGTGACAGTGATGATATTGATGATCGAGAGCTGTCATGTCTGGATGGCAACGGGAAGATATTGGTGCACGCATATACCGAATCGAAAATGAAACGAGGAACAAAGTCTCAACGCGTTGCGCCCCATTCACAGCCACCACCACCACCTTTGAACACAGCATCGGCGGCTTCTGGGTGTAGTCAAAATTCAGAAAGTTCTGGGTTGCCGCTGGATTCCGAGTATAATCCTGAAGATCCGGACATGTTCAGGACGGCAAGCTCGGCTAAAAAAACATACAATCTTGTGAGAGCATCAAAAATATCCAACAAGAAGCGACTCTTGGACGATTGTGCTGATGCTTTCCACAAGAGAAAGCACGAAGAATGCCGACCACCAGCCAAGCGTAGGCCACGAACTAACAAGCTGAGCATCGAAACTGAAATACGCCGGTATATACCAACTGTTCACAGTTTCGTTGATAAATGCCGACGCATTAAGTGTGTGCTCTGTGCTCACACATCGACGGAAAAGCTAATAAAAGTCACTGACGAGTTGATCTTGCCCATATGCTGTTTTTGTGTTTACACAATGGACAAGATCGAGCCGCTCACCGAGGCTCAGCTTGTCACACTCATTCAACGGGTGGAAAATAAGAACAGAGCACCGCTCGGATTTTCAGTATTGAATGAGACTTCACGAGTTTGGTTGACCGATATCAGCCAACTTTTCAAAACCCGGGTCAGTTATAATCGTGTACAAAAATTAGAAAAGCTGGCTGCTAAAAGAAGATGTCCGACGTCAGATTTGAATGAACCACCTAGAAAACGGTCGACTTTCAAAACTCCCAAGACGGTCGCTACCACAGACGATGATAATGATGATACCACTACCGCTATCAAAGACGACGACGACGAACTGAATGTAGCGTTGGCATCAATAATATAGGCTGTGAGTAGATTAGTTTTTGCTTTATTTTATTTCATTTGATGTAATGTGCTTTTTGGCGAAAATAGATTCAATTTAATTTATCGAAAAAATCCAGTTGTGTCGGTGTGCCACACCAGATTTTCTATTACATGTAACCAGATTAATTCTTATTTTGTTTCATTTTATTCTAATGATGTGATGTGCTTTTTGGCGAAAATAGATTCAATTTAATTTATCGAAAAAATTCCAGTTGTGTCGGTGTGCCACACCAGATTTTCTATTACATGTAACCAGATTAATTCTTATTTTGTTTCATTTTATTCTAATGATGTGATGTGCTTTTTGGCGAAAATAGATTCAATTTAATTTATCGAAAAAATTCAGTTGTGTCGGTGTGCCACACCAGATTTTCTATTACATGTAACCAGATTAATTCTTATTTTGTTTCATTTTATTCTAATGATGTGATGTGCTTTTTGGCGAAAATAGATTCAATTTAATTTATCGAAAAAAATCCAGTTGTGTCGGTGTGCCACACCAGATTTTCTATTACATGTAACCAGATTAATTCTTATTTTGTTTCATTTTATTCTAATGATGTGATGTGCTTTTTGGCGAAAATAGATTCAATTTAATTTATCGAAAAATTTCAGTTGTGTGAGTGTGCCACACCAGATTTTCTATTACATGTAACCAGATCTCGAAAACGGATCTAACGATTCTATTTTTTTATTGAATAAAGGGTTTCAACCCTTTTTTTTCTCTTTCTTTAGAAAACATATTTGATTCAGAAAGTCCAAAATAGTAACTAGATGCTTATGTAGAATAGTACATAGTAAATTAACAAATAATATTGTAGCAAACATAGTATATCAATCTAAAATTGTATTATTATTATTATTATTATTATTATTATTATAATATTCCGACTTTTTAAGAAATGTATGGTCAAAATGTCTGACTACGGTACCTATACGTTCATGTAAGGGTGGTGCTCTCTCCCGCCCGGTTTTTTTAAATAATTTCGAATAATAGTTAGTTAGAATGATGAACACAGTGAAATTAACTGATTTTGGGCCCATGACTTGAGAGATTGAATAAATATTACTTAAAAAACATAGTCTGGTATTTAACAATCGGGAATAAGCTGGCTGTACACTTCAGTGTTAAATATTTACGTAGCAAATATTTACATCCACAGAGCCGATGTAGTATTCAATTACTTTTTTCTGTCGCGCGGTGATCATGTGTCTCTGAATTCTTAAGTATGGTTAAAGCTTTTCCGCAATGTTAATGGTGAGAATGATGAACACAGTGAAATTAACTAATTTTGGACCCATGACTTGAGAGATTGAATAAATATTACTTAACAAACTTTGGAATCGGTGGGGGACGCAACAATAAGCTGGGGAAAGAACACTTCAATGTCGAACTAATTATTAAAATAGTAACTAGCTTATGTAGAATAGTAAATAAACAAATACACAATGTGTACTCATTAACCACGCGCAAATCTGTTGTGTCTCCTCATATAACTGTAAATAAATTGTACAACTGAGAATTTTGTAGTATGAATTTGGCCATAAGCCTGTTGTGTCTCCACATATAATTGTAAATAAATTGTACAGCTAAAAAAATGACTGATTTTGAATGTAGTATGAATTTGGAAAGAGACAGTTTTGGCCGTCTCCTCATATAATTGTAGATAAATGTCTCATCATATAATTGTAATTGTAAAATGACGAATGTAGTATGAATTTGGAAAGAGACAGTTTTGGCCGTCTCCTCATATAATTGTAGATAAATGTCTCATCATATAATTGTAATTGTAAAATGACGAATGTAGTATGAATTTGGAAAGAGACAGTTTTGGCCGTCTCCTCATATAATTGTAGATAAATGTCTCATCATATAATTGTAATTGTAAAATGACGAATGTAGTATGAATTTGGAAAGAGACAGTTTTGGCCGTCTCCTCATATAATTGTAGATAAATGTCTCATCATATAATTGTAATTGTAAAATGACGAATGTAGTATGAATTTGGAAAGAGACAGTTTTGGCCGTCTCCTCATATAATTGTAGATAAATGTCTCATCATATAACTGTATGACAGAGTTTGAATGTAGTTGCTTGTTTCAAAAAAATGCCAATAAAAAAAGGCCACGGCCAGATATTAACCAAACTGTATTTTCTATCATTTCATATTAACCGATATTGTCCTATATATTCTATCTTTATATATCTCTAATAATTACAATTTATGTATCCGTCTGTGTCATCACCACAGAATCGTTTGGCAAGATCACTTCATATGAAAGTAGATCAAAAGTGAGGTATTGAAATTTAAATATATTAAATATTATATATAGGTATTATATATATATTATAATATTATATATATTATCCCCCCCACAGACAGTTGTGGTTCTTATATAAAACAGATATACATAGTCACGTCAGATTATATACATTGCCGATATGTCAATGGTTAGATGCAGTATTATTCATAGCAAAAGTGGTGTTTTCAATATGTGCACCGATAGCAACAGCAATTATTATTGTAAACCAGATGATGGTGGTGGTAGTACCAGTAGCAAGCGATTGAAATTACGTAGTTCCAAACGAAAACACAAGTCAAACCGTATGCGGTTAGACAAGAGACACTTTCAAAGCGTCGGCTGTTGTACCAGTGAATATACTACTACTTCTAACACCACTAGCTGTAAGCAGCCAGAAGTGTCCGACAGTTACAACGAATTTTATCAGGCTACAGAAACTAGTTCTGATGGTGATTATTTTGTACTTGACTGCTCGGCGACACTAGCCAGCGATCAGGATTACTATAGACGGTTGTATTATGCCAAGCTTGCCGATGAAAACGATTCAGGGATTGAAGATTTGGATTGATCTCTTCTCACTCTCTCTTACCAAAGTGTTCTCCTAGTGTGATATAGTGCAAGTCTATTTCGAAACAATCACAGTATACGCCAGACTCTGGCATTGTACGAGACTGTTTCTCTGTTATTTAACTTTAGTAATGGCTTGGACTTTCCTACAGCAAAAGTTGGTGCTCTTGGGCATCATTCTTAGTATAATGACGTGTGTAATCATAATAACTATTCTTACATTGAATAATTATTTTAAACCACAAAAGCTGACCAGCGATTGTTATAATATTGCTGATAAACTAAAGAAAAATAAAAAAGCAATGGCAGATAGCAATGTAGACATCGATACAGTACCAAATAATGTACACTTTGATTCGCTATCAGTTGCATCTCTAGACGACACTTTCGATGCAGAGCATTTAACATCGCTGGTCGGTTTTAATGCACCCTACTACAGATTGGTACATGAAACCGAAACCAGTATTAACCAAGATGGAAATAAAATTGCAATAATCTCAGATTCCTACTAGGTTTAAGAATTTACCAATAATTCTATGGAAACTTTTGTTATTTTATATTAGGACAGTTGTGTTTTTTGTTTGAAAATAAATTGGAAATTATATTCGAATTTGGATTTTATTATTCACATATACACAGAATAAACAGAGCAGCTACATGACATACAGTATGATAGTACTATACAGTATGAATTTACATTTTTTACATAGTTTTACAAATTAATTTGTCTTTAGACATTGTTTCATTTTTGCAATTTTCAATCGATTGTTGAGTGCTATAATAGAATCTTTTGAATCTATATCAGATACAGCACCAGTTGTCTGATCAAACACATTTATTGACTTGTGTTTGCAAATTCGATGCTTTCTACAAAACATTGGTGAATTCGAACATTTTACACATTGAGCGCACACAGCACACACTCTGGGTTTTCTCAGAAATTGATGGCTTAGAGTGTCGTGACTATTCACTTCTAAATCTCCCATCATTATATACACTTTCGACCAGGGTATTTTCTTGCCACATACCCTGTGTTGAAATGTAGAATCGCGTAGTCTTACACACCAGCGAAAACATGTCGATGAACAATCACAGGCACACTCTCTCTCCAAATAGACAATTAGACGCCTTGGCCAAACCTTGCACGCTGGTACAATACACGTAGAGTGTGTACCGTTATAATTATTTTCAGAGTCGTCTATAGCATCAACTTCACTACTATTCAGCTTTTTTCTACCACTCCAATTATCAGAAGTTGGTAGAAAACCATAATATATACAATTGTTGCCTTCTATACTACACTCGGTGTACTGATAGGCGATTATTTGTCCACCAGTCACACGAGCTCTTAGATGATCTCGTGTAACAGCCAGACGAAAACCATGAGAAATGTGTAGTATATAGCGCCAATTCTCAGCCTGGGTTGCTTTGAAACCGTCTACTGGTAGAGAATATGGTATAAACGGTGTAAAATCAGCATTGGTTACTAGGGTAAAATCTGAACACTCAGTAATGTAGAAATTATTACTCGGAGAACTAGCTAGAAGCGTTGTATTGCCAAGATTAACTTTGGGACCAATATAGACACATCTGGGTAACTCCATGCTGAAGAGGGTTATTGGTATGTAGACTTTCAGTATTCAAACGAACACTATATAGCAATTGGCAATAACGAGTAATCATCTGATATTGGAATCGTTGCACATCATCACCATTAGAATAAATTGCTCTAGTACAACACATTTTGAATACTTTATCATATATATCTTATTTTTTTGTATTGTAGAGATACCCACCATCATAGAATATTATTTTACCATACAGTAAGTGTGTGTGTGTGTGTGTATTGCGTGTTATTTGATCCCAGTGTCTGCTGCGTCTGCATCACAGTTGACTAGAGTGAATTTATCTCGTTTTTCGTAGCTCACTGAAAACTGTAATTTTTCGGTACATCTGAACTGTTGATGATTTTCCACAGCGTGTGATCAATCTTATAGCGAATTGCTTCTCCATACTATTTTGTACACTAGCACCAACACTGATTTTCTTACAGGATCACTAGCGCTGTCGAATAATACACACACACACACACTTAGGTACTAGGGATTTTTCAGCATACTGTCACATGCAAAACATTCACAGTCGCCAGACTTGTTGTAGAAGACAAACATCAACACTTTTGCAAAATTTTCACACCGTCAGACTTGTTGTAGAAGACAAACGAACCTTCTCGGTCTATGAATTCACACTCTATTGGTAACACACTTTTATTCAGTGGTAATAATTAAAATATTATATAACATAATTATTAAAATATAATGAAATATTAGACGTTGAAAAATAGCTCGGTACGACTCTTGAATCGAGATGTCTGTACATCGCGAACGTATCGTGGGTGACGTTTTGCATAGCGCTGTTGAAAAGCTCGTAAAATAGCAGCCTCAGTAATTTCGTGTGTAGTCGAACCGCAAACAATATCATCATGGATGATATTCTTTATTGAGTTTAGTTCACCGCTGTCGTAAGCTGAGCGCAGTTTATTCAGCTTCACTTTGCATAAATCACTATTATTCGGATTACGAGCTCTAATGAAATTGGAATAGTGTTTGAGGTAGCATAAAACTCGAAGACCCTCATCATTTTGCTGTTCACATGCGCAAGTCATTTTTTCCAAAAAATAAATATTGGCAAGCCACTTTAAAACTTGACTTTTATATTATTATTTACCGATAATGTTCAATAATCTACACTCTTACATGTATTTGAATGTTTGCTTTATATTAGGAAAAAAACACTCATGATTTTGAAATAAACTCTGACTTCCATAGACACAACACTTGTAACAAATACAAAGTTAGAGTCAGACACTGCCCGTTATAATTTATCTAAACAGAGCTGGCAGCAAATGTCCAACTGCCTACCCGAGTCTGTGAGTGTTAATCGGGAATGTCTTTATACCTTGACGTTATTGTAACATTTTCCAATGTTATATATATATATAATATATATATAATATATATATAATATATATATAATATATATATTTATTATTTATATTTATATGATGTTGAAACATCGATGTAGCGATACTCGTCCCTAGTGGAATCTTCACTTGGAGGAATTAGGGTGGGTGGGGCGCAGAGAAGTGAAGACTATCCCTGTCACTGTGTGCCTTCTCCGATGCGCATGTCCATTCCAAGTCGGAAGTTAATTTGAGCAAAGTACCTATATAAGTACAGTAGAGTTCCAACCAACTACTTTGATATCAGTTGACGTTTGAATAGAAAATAGCAAGATGTTTCGTTTTGACGTAGAAAAAGACCGACCGACTGTAGTGACTAGTAGTAGTGCTGCTGCTGCTTATTCAAAGTTGAACACTATGTTCAACGAAATGTATAGAAAAAGTGTCTTGTTATATCGCATAATCCGTGATGTGCATCGCTGGTGCCATGAATCGACTAACCTATATCTTCATGATATTGTAGGCTCTGATGAACAATTGACAGAGGCTATGCATCGGATTAGGTGTGCTTCGATTAGACCAAACTTGAGTGAGTGTTCAACATTAAGACATCTACCAAAACCAATTGACTTTCTACACACATTGAAACCAAAAGACTATAAATTATTTTCACATTTTCTAAACGAGACCAAGTATTCAGCATCGTTTATGTTGAAGGATATAGCACTGCCAAAGTGTATTGTATCGAGCAAGCATGATGACCTCACTAGACGCCAACGGTTTGACGACCCAATAATGTATCATTCGAAAGACACAAACTTCATTTATAAATGCTACAGAAAATATTATAAAATAGACAAGCAATTGTATTTTGATGAAAATACAATTGGTTGTGATTTGACAGACAATGAGCAGAATAACTATCATTCCATTTCAGTTCCCATAATTTTACAGTACGATAGAAATGTAAACAATCCAAGAGACGAACAAATACCAATTTCAATTAGAACTGAAATCGTTGAACAAAAGCTAAATTGGAACAAACACGAACTCAATGCGAAAGCGTCTATAGTTTATAGGCTAAATGAATTTGACAATAGTCGATCAGATAAACTGTCGCCTCCAACAGAAACTGAGGAGCTTATTTATTGGTATCTAAGAATTGTGTATAGAAATATACCGTACTTGTTTAAAGTGTCTATTCACCCAACCTTGTCGTGCTCGAGTACAGGCAAATGGTATCGATGTAATATCGAGTGTGAAGATCCATCCATTGATGGCAACACATTTGGTCAAATCTATGACTGCTTGTATAGATACTATGTGCTACAATGTTACGATATGACTGGTGTTTGTTGTGGTACCATTGCTCCCACGTTTAATTTGACCCACATAACACTAGAACATATGTTGTCATTCATTCACCATTCTGTAGATTGTAAAATACCATTTACTGATGAACATTACACAATGTTGTGTCATATGGCTAATGTATCATTCAGTGAAGCTGAAGTGTGGAAGTCAACATTTTCAACTGCCACCAAGTTGGATGAAAATACAAATCGTATGATAGAATTCCACAAATTGCTTGGTTCATTTGTTTTAGATCAATTTTAGAAATTATATCATCAGTGCCAATAAATAATATTTTTCTTTAGACGATTATTATTTTAGATTTTTGCAAATTGTTCAAAGAAAACCTGATAAAGTAGAGCCCATTCTCAAACCTTCTCAAATCTTCCTCTTGTTTGTAAAAAATTTTGATCTACACATACTGTTGTCAATGCTATTAAATCTTCTATTTCGTTTCACAATTCTAATTGTTTCATCTGTTTGGAATACACTAGTGTACTGGTTACATCAAATGATGGGAAAAATAGCATCAGGAAATTTTTCCCAATTTTAAATATTGTATTCAATAATTATTGTATTGTATGTGTGACATTTGCTGTAGATTGTGACGGAGGTAATCGAAGACCTCTCTCTCTCAGAAGCGGTTACAATAAAACTTATTCTATTCTATGTCAATTATGAGTAATTTTTCAGTGAAATTCTATTTTCTTTGCGGAATCTTTACATGAAATGTAAAATTTCATGTATGTTTGTGAACTGTATTTTAGATGGAAATAAATTCGATTTGATATTCAGAAGAGATTTATCCCTTTGATGATGATGATCCTTCAGTCAACAAATATAGTAATATTATAGTAAGTAATAATATAGTATACTATATAATAGTATAATAATATATAGTATATAGTATAGTATAGTAATAAGTCTGCATATAAGGATCCAGAGAACTTATCCCTGAATCATGCATCTATCGCTGAGAGCTAGAGCTGTGGTCAGTATCATCACACAACATTGCGCATATAATGGTAAAGAAAATAAAATTATTATTTTAATAGGATGAAATAGATTGGAGAAAATAATAATGTTTGAAACCAGGAAATTTTGTGCATAGCCGAATCAGTATGATTGTGTCTTTACTAGTTATACTGTTTGTCATTATTCTGATTTTTTTATCATATCTACAATGTCAAAAGCTCTAGTAAAGGTTCTAGATGATGCCATCAAAGGTGTATCCAAAGTTAGATCATTTACAGATGATTTGAGATTATTTGCTAGTGCCAATACTCGATCGCTTGAAGAAGTCACCAAGTTGGTGCGTAGCTTTGATAGTGGTATAAAATCTTTGGACGATGCCATACGACTGGCATCTGTTACTAAGACAAACAGTGGTGTCGTTTTGGTTGGCAATACAACTGTAGGTGAGTTTCGTCATGCACTCAAATCGGCAAATCTTGACAGAGTTTTGGGAGTATTGGGTCGTACAGACATACCAATCACGTCCACTGAACGAGAAGCGTTTGCAACTATTGTCGGTTCAACACCAGAACGAGTATTAGATAAACTAGATATAAGTGTAAATATAAATAAGAGAAATTTTCCCGAACTGAATGTGTCAGCCGAAGCTGCTGACACTATTTCCAATACTGGCAAGACAAATAAAACAATTATTGAGAATAATTTGTATAAATATTTTAAACGAGGTACAACCATTGCATTGACTGTGGGCGTAGTTACAGTGACAGGCGGTTGGTTATTGAAAGCTACAGCCGAACGACGTGGATGTTTTATGTTTACCAATGTAGACGGTAACATTACATCTTGTAAAATTTCATCTTTCACTTGTACAGATGACAGTGCACTCAGTGGTAGACTGTGCGATTCAGACTCTACTCTATTCTATTATAATACTACATTAGTTCTGATGCACCTGGCACAATTGAAAGATACTGATGTACAAAAAATTGAAGTAGCCAGAGTTGCCGGTGTATCGGTCAGTGAGTTTGAAAAACAATTACCACGATTTCTAGAAACTAAATATGCTCAATAGGCCCAGTATGTTGAAAAAATTGGACAGAGACCAGTATTACAACCATGTTTAGAGAAGCTATTAAATCCCAACATAGAAAATGGTATTATTCCATTTTGTCGTATGTGTTCATCGACAGCTAACCCAATCTCTACAGAATTTATCGATCCAATTCAGTATGCCACCAATATAACTTTCAAATGCATTACAAATCCAACTATATTGGATACAATTACTGATGTTATTTCGTCTACTGGCAAAAATATACTAACCAACATAAAGGGTACAGTATCTGGTTCTTTGAAAACAATCGGAATAATAACTACAATCGTTTTGGTATTGATTGTTATTCTTACGGTCATTGTTCGTGTTCTACCCAAACGTACACCGGAAACCACCGATGTAGTGCCGGCCGGCGAATATTCAGCACACCACACAGTGTATACTAGATAAAAATATAGAAATATATATACTGTTTATAAGTGGGGGGAAAAAGCAAAACGCAAAAGTTTGTTCGTTTTATATTCAATTTTCTATTAAAAAACATTTCAAAACATATTTAATACTCTACAACACTAAAATAATATATATATATAAATATAAATATATATAAATATAAATATATAATGAATATTTTAAAGATTATATATATTTTAAGATTTAGTATTCTCAATCTATTTGATATATTTGAAAATGTTTTTTGAACCAATCTTCACCAAGTGTGGGTTTTGTGCCGATTCAATGTCTGTGTCGTACACCTCACACGGGTGGTGTTGTGAACTGATTGAGTGTAGTAGACCTTTTGATTTTTCATAGCGACTGTAGACACCGTTGTATAGGCGATTGCAAATAACAACCGTTGGATTGTTGGGATTTATGTGTTGTGTTTCGTATCCGCATACTATACTTTTTAGTGGACAATTCAGATTGTTAAAATTAATATAATTTTTTAGACACGACCAATATTCGAGACGTTCTGTACTTGTCGGACAACCACTAAATACACTAAATCCAATGATATTTACTACATAAATAATATTATTGTGTATGTAGCCGATTACAGTACCGGTAATTTTTGACAGCGCACTTGTGAGCATTAGATCAACATCACGCGAACAATAACCGTAGTAGCGCCAACGTTTATTGTTGTAGGCAAACCATACAGAACGTTTGGGTAAATCAAACCAAAAAATTGGTTTCCCTGCAATCATATCTAGTGAAACTGTCTGTGTAGCACCTAAACGTTGGTGTTCTAAAACGCGGTTAATGTGTTCACCACCATCCAATCGTGATTCTTTTTCAAACGGATTCAATGTGTAGTTCAATGTTGGTCTAGTTAATTCCATACATTCTCGAATCATTTTTGATTTGCCTGTTAGATTGCTCAACGTATAAAACGATCGTACAATATTCACATTATAATAGCGTATTGTATCAACAAACATGTTTGGTGTAAATTCTATTACATGAAATAGATTTAATATAATTTTAAAGGCGTCAACGCGTAAAACCTCCGATTTCCCAAAACACTTGTCTCTATTGACACGATATTTGATAATATCCGTTTCATCGTACAACCAGCGATCTCTATTTGCTATTAGACCATACACTTTGTGTATTGCTAAATCGCGTGGTAATTTACAATAGCTACTTTTGCATAGATTCAAAAACTCTTCAATAAAATTCAACTCTTTTACACTAGTGAATAGATAGACAAACAAATGATACTGATCACACTCGATAAAACTAGCAAAATGTAACATGAGTATTGTTACACCAATATCAGCAGTACAGAGTGGTGGTTTCACACTTTCCATTGTTTTTTGTAGTTGAGCTTGAGTCTTTAGTGCAAAATTGTACACACTTTCTGGTAATATTATATTATTTTCAAGTTTATTGTCTAGCATCAACGTGTCAATATACTTAATTATACTCGTTTTGTCATTTGAAATGACAGGAGTAGCCGGCGTAGCTGCCTTGTAAATTTGAACGTTATTCAAAAAATTATAAATGAATATTTGGCAATTGATCGGAAACTGTTGTAGAAAATGAACAACGTCTGCAACAGAGAAAAATAAAAAACACATTTAGTTATTTTACTCGAATATATATATTTTATAAAATACAATATCATTTTGAACTATATATTGTGTGTAGAGCATTGAATTTGAACTATATGTCTAGAACATTGAATATTTAATATTATTTTGAACTATATGTGTAGAACATTGAATATTCAATATTATTTTGAACTATATGTGTACAACATTGTATCTTGATACGATGAAAATCGATTGACAATGCTTGCTGATGTTCTGTCTGGTGGTTCGATGAAGTCTTCCAGTTCGTTTTCAGTCGGCTGTGGTGGTTGGTAGTAATCCAGATTGTCTACTAAAAGTAGTTGCAAGTCACCAAGTGTAATCAGCGGATCGTAGATCATTTTTCTCCTTGTTTCTGTCATAATCACACATTTTGCTATGTCTATGATTGTAGCACCAATACAATTACCAACATATGTGTAGGCGTGCAGCTGAGCAATCTGGTAGTTGAAATGTGTTGAATTGTATACATCGCTTATTGTACCGCGATCGAACATAGCTTGAGTCACTAATTTCAAATCACTGCATACAAGAAAGATTGTCGGTATATTCTTGATAGACTTTAGATAGGCAACAGTATTGAAGAAACCTGTATTCAATGCAAAATCATTGAATTTGCTATAGACCTCAGTCGGATCGGCAGGAATATCTGTATCGCGATAGACAGACATTATATAGTGTACAAATGAAAAGACCATGTTTGAAATGCTTGTTCTATCCCATATGATTGCGCGTTTTGGTTTGGTCAGTGCGGAAAAGGTCAAATATTCCAAACTTCTAATTGGATTGAAATTATATTCAGAGCCTTTTGTAATATCTTGTGCGCAATTGTTAATCTTACAGTATTTACGATTGCGCATCATTTTGCATAGAGCTGTTTTGCCGACACCATTCATTCCATCTATTGCAATTTCCAGAGCGGTTGATGCATGGTGTAGACTCTGTATCAATTTGTATAACTGTCCAGAAACGCAGTTCTCTTTGGAGGATTTTTGTTTCAGGCGTTTAGAATGTTTGATGTAGCTGCATTCGGGCCACGGCACACTGTAATTTAAAATTTTTTCTTTAATATCTAAACTCAACGGTTCCATACCTACGTTATCGCGCGACGCTGGTTTGTTATGACGCCTTTTCAGCATGATTGGTCTCGTGTGGTTGTAGAAATAGTTAATAAAATATGTATCAAGATAAAGAATTGTTCACAAACGAAAGTCGTGCTCTAGACTATAAGTTTATATATGCGCGACCTTACTATACCGACACTTACAATCACATCTGTCAGTTGACTGGCGATGGAACAAATCACATGAATGTGTCTATAACTGGAGTACCCGATGGTGTTTCGCCGAGAGCAGCCGAAGCATTGATAGATGGTAATGCACCACGACGTTTATATATATATTCTAATCAACCTATGACTGAAGATTATCTACAAACTATAGACTCATTCTATGGAAAGCGACCCTATCCAATAAAACGACTCAACAACAACAACGCTTGTGGATATTCACCGGTTGTGCCAAAATTCACAAATTTCTACACAACTCGTGACTCTTCTGAACCAACCAACGTATCTCAATATGTTGAGTATAGACACTTGCAATTAAGACACATCAAAACGACAAACATACTCTATGAACTGAATACTGGTGAATACTATCGCTTCACCATGCCAAAACATACAACACCGTTGGTATTATTGATGCCTGAAAATTTTATAGCAACAGGATCTAAGTGTGGCTATTTTGAATTTGAAAACAATATCATTGTACGAGTCTACAGCCGCTACTACTTGTATGCGAATAATCGAGCTGTTGATCACAATATGTATTCACTCTTTTGCACTAATGACACTAGATTCATGAGTATTTTGTCGGCATTTATGATAAAACTTGGTCTACATCGTGTCTATAAACCTACATCAACTCAGGTGATTGCCTATGATCGTTATATTACAGCAGTTGTTGGCGATGTGGCCAATCTCAATCTTCCATAATGATTAAAAAAAAAAGTATTAATGTTTAAATTTTTAGGGTATATAGAGTTAATTTGTTACCAGTTGCATATTACACCGAACATGGACACGAGTTCTAGTACTACTACTACTACTACTAGTAGTAGTGATTGCAGCGAGACAGAGTTTGTTTCATTACAATCGTTGAGAGACAATCCACAAAATCGTGTTTTAATTTCACTACCATTTTTCTACATTTCTACAGACGATCGTGCAGGCTCCGATATGTCTGCAGCACAATTGCGTGCAATTGACTATACCATACTACAGCAGTATATTGTTATGGGTTTGGATATTGACAAGAGTGGCAACTACGATGATCAAATGGTCATGAGCGAGAAGCTGATCAATAAAATTCTAGAAACCGAACAAAACAATACAGAACTAGTCAAATGTCTACATATGATACAAAGTATTTGCCAATCTGCACACGACTGTGATATTGATGAAGTGTTTATCAATTCGACAACCGATGGCATTTCTATGGATCCAATAAGACGCTATGTGAATGCACCAGACACTGGTCTTCTGATTAGCTCGGAAGCATGTCAAGTTAAGGGTTATTCATTATATTCGCAGTTGAGTGCCAAGGATGTGGTTCATGTTCGTGAAATGATGAATGCAACCGATCTGAATTGTATCTACTTTATAATGCAATGCTTTGAAGAATCGCTCCTATTTCGACCAAACCGTATGTACAATCGTACAATTGATATGGTTAATATTACGCTATTGTATTTGTTGTTGGTGTTTAAGTCGCAACCAATTTCCAATTTGTGTTCAATTGACTTGAAAAATAATATGGTCGGTTTTCTAGTTGACTTGTTTGTTCGCACAAGGCTCATAACAATGTGGCAACGATACAAGTGTAGCAGCACAATGCTTAGCGACATTATAAATCGCTATTCAAATAAGCATATACTGGTCAATCTGTGTCGTATAGATTCGGCAAGAGATCGAGCAAATAAAATTATTCGTTTATTGATTGAAAATTCAAACAACGCACCAGAACTGGTACCACTAACATCGGCTTTGTCTTTTGACAAATACATTGAAGCATTGAACGATACTGTACACGAAATACTCGGTAAAACTTACTATGTGCCATCTTCATCATTTCTAAGCAACATAACAATAAGTGAAGGTCTAACAACTTTGGTTGCATTCCAAAAGTTTCAACAAAAGACTCTTTTGAATAGCTAGAGTGTTAATATGAATATATAATGGTAGATATAAATGAAAATACATACGTTTAGATTTAATTTTTTTTATTATTACAAAACATACATAAAATACTACTTTAGTTGAATACACACACATGTGAAATTATTTAATAATTTAGTTCAATATTACATTTATTTTGATTGTATTCATTTATAAGATTTCTTGCAAATAAATCGGCATTGGGCATCTTCATAATTTTCTGTACAAGAAGTTTGATTGATTCTGCATCTTTAAAGTCGGGTGTACCAATCGATGTGGTTATATCTTTGCTGGTTGGCGAACGATACTCGGAGACCAAAGCAATGTCGTTTTTAGACACACAACCCAATTTGTTGTTGTCGCGTAACTCAATTGATATTATGTGGCTGAAGAGGTGAATATCGTTTCGCGGCAAGTCCAATATGTTGAAAACTTTATTTTGATATTGTATAGTTGTGCGCTCAGACTGGAGTGGTGCTGAATCGTCAATTTTATTGTCGCCAAGTTTAACTTGATTTGCTGTACACAACATGAATGTAGATGGTCCACTCAGCGGCGCTTTTGTCTTGTAGACAAACGACTCTTCATCGTTTTTGTAGACAATCAATGCCTGTTTATTGCATATACCGACTACACCAACAGTCTGGTAGGGTTTGTAGTAGACATAGACTGGACCGTATGTTGTGTTTGGTTTTTGCAAAAAACTACTATCCAATGTGTGTGTACCATAGACTGGCTGAACAACTTTCAGTGTGGGAAACAGTTTTTGTGCAATAATTAGACGCTCTGTATAGTTGTTGGGCAGCTGAGGATCGCCTAGAATGTCGATAATTTTCATTTTGTTGGATAGCATGAGCACATCAAGAACAAGCATTTTGTAAGGCATTTTAGACAATTTTAGCAAATTAATATCACGTTCTACACACGGTTGAGGCATTTGGAATTGATTGTTGACATGATCATAGGCGATGATGATTCGTTTACTTACAATATAAATTGCACGTTTCGCATTGTTTATCGGAACACGTACATAATTTTCACGAATACAATCGGTATTTTCAACAGTATAAGTTAGCGGCAATTCAGGCATATTGTGTATCACTTGATACATGCTCAACTGCAACTCAATGTTGGTTTGTATAATCAATTTCAAAGCGCTAACATCGTCCTGGTTGCATCTACTCAAATTGCTGGCAAACAATTCGGGAGACTTTTGGTATTCAATTAGAATTGCACCATTTGTTAGCGGTGTGTGGAGTTTTTGTTTTTTCGATGGTCTTATAATACAATTTGTGTTTATGAAATCGTCGATAGAGACAAGTCGCTTATAAGTGGCTAGAAAATATTTCAAATATTCACGTTGAAACAGTAGTATGTGATTTTTCTCGTCAAACCAATTTGTCAAATTCAATATAATCATAAAGTAGGTGTAGCGACGTTTATGTTTATTTACAGTATTGATGTTGGGTGTTTTCTGGTTGGTGTTGTCGTCTGCAGCCATCTTGGACTGTTTGCAATTATTATTATTGCCATTCTGTACATACTCATCTACAATTTCAGCAATGTTGGGTAGTTGAAGTTTTCCATCGTCAAGAAATTCAGAATTTTTTGAAATATCTATTAAAATTTGAATGAACGTCAGTAGACTGATTGATTCTTGAGCACTAATGTTTGTTATTTTCCGTTTGATAGCACTTGTAGTAGGTTGTACAACTAGTTCTTGATTCAATTTTTGTGTTGCAACAAGTGCTTCTGATTCTTCGCCACCGCCGCCGCCTTCGAGCAGCAGCGAGTCTTTTACTTCACCGGCTTCTTCTTCTTCATCGTCGCCGCTGGTATTATTCTTGTCGTCGGCAATGTCATCTTTGGCTATGGCCGCCGTTGGTGATTTGGGCATGGTATTGTGACTCTATTGTAAACACAAACGCGTTGTTGTTCCAATACTGAATTAGAAAACAACAATCACCGATTATATATACACACATACACCACATGTGTGTGTGTGTGTGTGTGTGTGGTATCTGTTTACATGAATAAGTTTATTAACTTTTTATTATGTTTGCCATCTGGTGGAAGATCATCTCGGAGTTTCAACGCAACTGGATGCCTTATCGATTTATTCTTTGTTGTTATACGTTCGCCGATAATATCTATTAGTTGGAGATTTTTCAATATCGACTTGTCAACCGCAACACTACTATCATCAATGTTCAAAGTTATTTTACTACGTATAGATCCAGTCACACCACTGCTTACCGTACACACATGAACAAAATGGTTGGCCAGCTCATTTGGTGTTGTTGATGTGTTTGAAAACGCCTCCTCACTACTATTATAGTATCCACAATCTAAAATACTAAACAACCCATTTCTATCTCGTATAGCGCAGTGCACAAACAGAGTGTACTCTTCGAGTTTTCTGTTTAGATGAAGACTTTTCATTTTCCACCACAATCGCGAATTTGGTGTGTAAATTTGATCGAGTCTTTTCAATATTAAACCCTCATTGTTGTCTACTTGTTTGCACACTCTATGGAATTTTTCAATAATATCACATTTATTTTTCATTACTTCTGACTGTATAAGACAAACTTGATCATTTTGTACGAGTATTTTCTCCAAACATTGTCGTCGTTCATAGTAGGGCATCAGCATCATGTTTTCATTATTCATATACTGGATATCAAACACAATCAGGCGTTTTGTTAGACGCGACCTTAGTCCTGTATCACATATAGAAACCATACGCCGCTCTTCATCAAGGTACACTTGCTCACAGTCCAATGTACACGAGTTAACGCATTTGTCTAGAACAATATTATACTCGGTGGTGGTGTGTTGATGATGATGATGTAGTTCTTTCAGTTTACGTGTAAACAGACGCAACCCATGGCCCAGAACAAAAGAGCAAAGTATACGTTCGCCATCGTACTTTTCTTCTACAGCAATACCCAAATCAGAGGCATTGTCTAAAATTTTATCCAACTGATCAAATTTGCGTATAGGTTTAGCAAGCATCGGATTCATTGGCACTTTATGTTGAGCAAGTAGTAAGTTCACATCGGTTTTTGTGCTAGTAAAGTCATCCGCTTTGAAATTGCTTGCTGATGGCATATCATTATTATCATTCTCTGGCAAGCATAGGAAAGTATCTACTGTGAATTTTGTAAGTTTGGTGTTTGTACGTGTCTGAGACGTTTGTCGTCTTTTTCGAACACTAAACATGTCTGACGACCGCAAAGGAACCGACAATGAACCAGTGTCACCAAGTTTTTGTCCAAACTCTCCAACTCTCCGTCCAACTTCACCATCGGACACAATAGAAACTGAGATTGCAACAAACTTAGAAGAATCCAACAACAACAATACTCTAACTCAGTTTGAAACGGCAAACGATCTATCTGTAGAGTTTTACAATACAAGTGCAGACTTTACAAGTGTATGCTCTCTGCAGGCGGTTGGAACAGAACCACTTAATAAATTTACAACCAGTCGGATTGTTCTACACAAATCCAAAAGTTATACAACATCGCAGGCCCAACGCAACTGTTATAGGAATACTATACCTGGCACTCGCCGTATATATGGTGAAGATTATCGTATACTGAAACCGTTCAATGTGAAACCAAACTATCAATTGACTACAATCAATTCGGCTGTATTCACACCGATCGATATAACGTCATCAATAAACAAATCAGACAGCAATGATGAAGGGTTGGCCAATAGAAATATCGAACCAACAACTAGTAGCGATTCACCAACACTCAACAAGACTGAGCAGCAAGAACAAAACACAGTGAATGCTAATCTTGTACAACCCACACCAACTCGTCGTCTATACATTTCAATGACTCTTGATATTGAAAATGTTGTAACAATGTGTAAGCGTTGCTATTCAATCAAAACACCATGTGTATGTATGTAGAAAGTATCTTGAAAAATTTATCAATAAATTATTATTATTATTATTCAAACAAATAACAAACGTATTATTCTTTTTGCATTTCCCAATTCAAGAAACCTCTTCTGTATATTTGCTTCTCTAAGCATACTAGTGTCCATTCTGGGCAAGTGTATTTCAATTGTTTGTGGTGGTGCATCTGGCGTGGTGGTGACACTACTTGTCAATAATTTAGACTGCTTTCTGCTACACACAGAACTGCCTTCACCATCGGCGGCGGCGGCGGCGGCAGGCGTATTGTCTGTAGTTTCCAAAGACATATCAACATCACCATCATCACCACCAACAACATTCGACAAGTTCAATTCACTATAGTGCTTTATGATGTTTAAAATGTCATTGATAAACAAACGGGTTTTCATATCACACGGCTCACGATCAACTATAATCAGTGCATTTTCCGTGGACGAATACACTGCACAACCCAATGACAGTGTAAACAAAGTACTATTGTACACACCAATGTTTGCATCAAACACAACACCGCTGGTGTTTGCAAATTTAACAATCATTATGCGAGTTATTCAATATATATTTATATTTATATATATATATTATATATATATATATATATATATATATATATATATATATGAATTTATTAAATCTAATATTAATCTATAGATTCTTTTAGTTTCCCTGGATGTTTGGATTTACATTAAGCACTTGATCACGCAAATTGTCTTTGCATTCGTTTAGTACACGTTCAAATAATGGCTTGTATAAGTCAACATCTTTCGGATCCAAATTGTTTATGTAATTTTCACATTTGCTGATGCACTCGTACACAGTGCCTCGTGTTTCCACTCTAAGCTGGTCCAAAACAATGTCGGGCGTATTGTTGCGTATAGAATTTCGCAATTGTACTACTATATTTTCATTATGGGTATTGGCACTGACACGAACAGCATAGTCGAGAACCTTTTCAATTTTTGACTTTGAATTGTTTGTATAAATGTGTGTGTTTTTAATATTGTTCAGAAATTCAACCAACTGGTCAGTATTGGCATAGGCGTCTGGATTTATGGGGAACTCGGTAAAGTCTAGTTTAGTTGCGTTGAAACGATCCAAAGTCGATGAGTTTGTATTCAAAGATTGTTTTATTGTAATTGCGTTTATACGAGACGCTAGATCTTCTTGTACACGCATCAGTGGTGATCCAGTGTCGGACAAAGATTCAATTTCTTTGCTCAACTGTATCATATCCAATTCACGATTATCTACATGCAATATGTTACGTTCGAACGAACTCAATTGCGCCCGATACAACATTATCAAATTTTCCAAGTTTGTCTGGCTGGATTGTATGCGTGTAATTTGTTTGGCTATAGATTTTGATCGATGCTCTTTCCTACGTGCCGTAACAACGGGATTGATGCCAAGACCACCAATATAATCATTTGCTTGTATATTATTTTCCAATGCGTCCTTATTGCGTTTGTAAGTGAATAGATTTTCAAGAATTTCAGCGTACATGTTGCGCATCATTACATACCAATAATTCAAAGTTTTCTTACCCTGTTTGAGATGACTAATTGTATTGTTGATTTTATTGAATAGATCGTTGTCGGCGCGAACAAGTTTCATCATATATTTTGCTTCAAATATAACTTCTTGCTCCTCTAGCCATCTTTTGTACTCGTCAATGCGTGCGTCTATACTTTTGGATACGTCAACAAGTGTAGCTTCCAATTCGGCAACATTTATAAAGTTTGCAGACACCGACAAAGACTGAAACTGTGGTAGAGTAATGTCAATACTACTACTACGCCTATTACAATTGCCATCACAGTGTAAAAGTCGGTCGTTGTTTCGAATGTTATTAGCATTGACTACATTCATTGTTGTACTACAACACTGTGTACACCCATATGAAAATGTAAATCTATATTATATTATATTTTCTATACAACTATATAGAGGATAGTGGTAGGATCAATCAATGTACACCAACACTTTGTAGTAGAAGATGATTCAATTTATTTAAAGATATAATATATATTATAGTTAAATACATTATATATATATATATATATATATATATATATATATATATATATATATATATATATATATATATATATATATTTATTTATTATTCTAATAATAGAAATCAACTACTGAATGGTTCCTCTTTGATTTTAAGAAAAACATAATTCTTCAATACTGTTGCCGGTAGTGTGTCTCCAATGTATGGAATTACGTTGCACATGTACATGAGATGATGAGCATGTACCACTGTCGGTTCGTTGTATTGATTGAAAATCAAGCTGTATCCCATGACAAATAGACGATGCACATCAAAGTGTACTTGCACTTTTGATATATCGGTAATGCTGCTGCTAATGTTGTCATTATTGAATGTTATGAGACTTGAAATACGTGCAAGTGCTTCCGAATAATCTCTAGTATATTCAAAAGTATCATTTGTAGAAGTTGTATTGGTGGTGGTGTTATCATCATCTTCGAATCTTATATCTTTTATAATGTCCAATGCCTCAAGTTCGGCTAGCGCGTCATGGATATGGTCGTTGGTAGCGTCTGTATTTGTATGCCTTTTTGCCATTCTGCTGCTTGTCTATCTAGTTTTTCTATATTATGGTAACTATATGATCATGTACAAACCCTTTATAAATAAACCGACAGACAATCGTCCTCTAACTTTTGTCGAACTTTGTAAATTGTTCTATTATTTGAGAAGAACTGCCTACTAGTCTTTGTCTTCATCATCATCATCATCAACTACCATTCGCTCTTCATTATCACAATCAATGATATGTATTTTGAATCCGTGCAATCCAATAAGTTGTAAAACTTTATCTTGTACACTCTCCATTCGCAACGCTCTACTCACATTGGCCAGACACTGAGAATCAAAACCATTCACATTGGTAAGTGTATCCACTTTAACGTCAAACACTTTGATATTTGTGTACGGATGCAAGTAATGTATTACAAGATCAACTGGTGCTATAATCTCACCGTTTGGTCCAATAGCTAGATCGTCAGAAGTCAACATATTGAATACTTGACCGGATGGCACACGACCGATAAGTGATACAGAACTGTAGACAATTTGAGCATGCACTTTGCGGCCATCACGTGTAACTCCCCAACACGACGATAGATCGCTTATTTGTGAACAGATATTTTTCTGTCCAAATGAGTTTGCAAATTTGGTACCAACACCGACTGGTGCTTCATGCACACCAGTAACAATTACAGTCAATACTTTATTGCTGAGTATGTGGTGGACGTTTAAATTTGTATATGTATTGTTTTTCTTTGGTAGAAAGTGAAGCAAATAATAATAATGATTGCCAATCTTGCCGCATAACGCATTACAGTGTTTGCTGTTTTTAACAAACACCTCACGTTCAGAAATTAAACACCCAATCAAAGTTTCGCTGCTTATGTATTTGAGACTTGTGTCGTTGACGGCTACAAATTTGGCAGTTGCCGATTGTTTTGTGGTTGCAAATGTGAAATCCACAGTAATGCACGCGTTGTAGTGAATTGGTGGTATTTGATCTACCGTTTTCCTATCTAAAACTACACCATCTTCAACACAGGCGCCGTTCACATTACCGAAACTTGCCCACAAGCGGAGATTCCATACAGGAGGTGGATCGAAATTATCTTTCCCAAATACACTGGTTACATACGTTTCTACATGGTGTCTGCTCTCTACATTTCTCACACGATCGTAGGGCATGCCGTTGGCAACTATATACTCGACAAGTAGATTGTTTTGATCATACAGTTTTGTCATGAGACTAATTGTTGCTTTGCGCTGATCAATATCATTGCTGGCGGTATCACTATAGGTTTGCAATTGACTTTGCAGATTGAATTCGTCGTCCAAACGCCGGTACACAGTATGAAAGTGTTTGGTGTCTGCGCTCGTTCCCAATACAGCACAAGTCATAATTTTCTCTTTTGTCTGTTTGTCAATGTCAATGTACGATGTAGTACCAAGTGACATACGCATCAGATTGTAGTGGAATTCATTCTGTATATTTGCAATGCAACCTTTGATATTGTTTATGGCCACTGTACTTTTCGGTGACGGTGTCTTTCGAACACTTATGCGGTCCAACGTTTTTGCAGTCAACGAAAGATACGACATTTCTGGAAACATAATTTTGTATTCAGTTGTTTCAGCCGGTGAAAAGTAAATGTCATACTTGTCGTGGTACTTGATGGGAATCGAAGCCTTTGTTGACAAGAGTATGTACGGTTTATAATAGTTTGTTGTAACATGTGGAAACTCTTGCTTTAGTCTTATAAACTTTGACATTGACCAGTCAATATAGCAATCTGTGAAAAATCCATTGATAATTATTATGTACATACAATTCGGCGGCGGTGGTTGTGTTGTGGCTTTAGTTGTGATTACATTCAGTATTTTGTCAGTTTTAATGAAATGAAACAACTGCATTTCATCACTTTCTTCTGTCATTATCACATAGTCGGCTAGTACATTTTGTTCGCCAGCCGACTTCAAATCTTTTGTATTCAACGGGCAAAAATAGCCAAAGGCATCGCGCGGATATGCTAGAGCTCGCGAGTTTCGTACAGCATCGTTCGACGCTCGTATCACATTTTGTAAATAGTGAGCTGTCTTGTTGCTTCGACCCTCGTGTAGTGTACTATCATAGTTTTGCGGATAGGATTTGCTCCACTCCTCCGACTCACATGTATTATTCTTTTTGCTTAGTGCAATATACAAAGAGCCCTGCTCAAATGCTGTCGACATTTTCTGGCAGCCTACACCCATCTTTTTCTTTCTCTTTGCCAAATCATAATCGATATATTTGTTGATTATTGTAGCACCGTTCAACAATTGTCTATTTTTCAAATCGTTCATGTCGTAAGGATAGGTTAGTATAATATCAAACATGGTTATGTATTCAGAGGCAAGAACAGTACGATTAGTGATGAACGGGTTGGCTTTATTGAGTAGTGCAACCCATTCGTTATTGTTCCTGAACATATTGTCATCTTGGTCTGGACAATTATTGCTGTTTGTTTCACGTCTAAAAGTCCATTCAACCGTTTTATTCTCGTAGCGTATAGCTAAACCTTCACCGTCTACATATGTATACCATTCGATAATTTTGTGTCCACGTTTCTCGCGCATATGCATAGACAAAGCGTCAAATGTTGAAAACGATGGATAAAATTTGGCCATACCTTTGAGTATTACAGCGCCCCATTGTGCTCGACTATTTTGAACTGCCTGCTTACCGCGTATACGAAAATCAATATAGCTTCCCAACATTATTGGTACTGATCGATGTCCAACACGTTTACGTGTTTTCGACTCGTAAGCTATACAGCCCATATAGGATTGTCTTTCGTTTATTATTTTTTGAATAAAAGTAGTCTCACAATTGTAGTCTCTATAGCATTTACAGTTTATCAATAGTCTACAGCCAACTTGTGCATTGTAAGAGCCCAGTAAATAATATTCAAAAAACATGTCTGTACAGAAAAAATCACGTTTGTTGTACGTTGATAATTTGTTGAAAATTTTCTACAATTATGAACCAACACGAATAAAGTTGTGGGAAATAGTGAGAACATTCGACTCTAAACATATAGCTGCACTAATTTTTATACTATCCAATGTGAATCGGTCCAAAAACAATTCAGTCTATACACACAAACTTATTGAAAATTTGATAAAGGAAACAAATGAAAAAATTGACGGTGTTGTACACAAATTGTGTGTTCAACCTACACTGAATGTGGTCCGCGTTCGTTCCATATACGAAACCTTTGCTTGTGCCGATAATAGTAACAACGATGTGTTTCTTGATAGAGTCAATAATCAATTGACTATATGGGGTCTTATGTCACTCATAAGAGCTGGAAATACACTGGGTGGCGGCGGCGACGATGAGCTGACCATTGACGAAAGACTAGTTATGCACAATATTAGTTCAACTTATTATATACAGTTTATTAACAACATCCGAAACCTCTTGTTTCGTGACGAATCGATGATCGACGACCGCAACAATGTTCAAAGAGTAGCGCAGTCTAAACTGGTGACAGAAAATTTCCTACAATATTACAATGCTATACATACGGCTACACAGCATGATCCGCGAGTCGTCGATAGGCACTATGTTGAAAACAGTTTAAACAGACAGACACAATCTCTAATGCAAAATCAATTTGTAGCACTAACGTCTGACATTGATCCGAAAAATTTTCGATATATCATAAGACCAAGACCATTGCGTTGCTATGATAAATTTCTAGATGTTATTATGCGCTGTGCCAAAGATACAGTTGTTGTTCAGCCATTGTACCGTGGATTTTTTGTGGTTATTAATTCAACTGGGAACCAAACACGTTGCTACAATAGGTATGGTGATTTACAATATGGATTATTGTACGACACAAAATTCAATGTGTCTGCCACATTTGAAGCTGTAATACTGCCGGTGGACGAGACTGGCAATATAAGAAATTGGAACTATTGGGAGTATAGACATTCGACAGCCGTCTACATAACGGATGTGTTTCGATACAAGCAAACTGTTGCAACCAATCTAACCTATAGCCAACGTTATGCGTATGCAAGTCAAATTGGTGGTGTTAGTGTACGAACACTGTTCAATTGTAATGAGTCGTCGTCGCCGGTGGACGTGTGGTCTAAACTGCAACAAGAGTACAATGATCGACCATACGATATGATGGATCCTATTGGTGGTCTAATTGTACGCGCATCAACAAATTGTGATCTGAGTGTGCCACCAATAGAGTATCGATTCAATATGAAAACGTATTATGATTTTGCCAGCGATACATTTGAAAATGTTGTTGGTAGTATAAGTCTCAAAAATTCATACAACATAACTTTTGACATGGAAATGGCCACATACAGAACAGTGTGTCTTGTGTACGCTCACGACACTACACACTTGTATACGTGCGCCTACGATAGAAATACAACATTTCAATTCTATCATGTATCAAAGCTGCCAAGACTATTGAATATTAAATCGTTGAAAACACCAATTTATCGTCCCGAAACGCTATACATACTTGGTGCAAAGATAAATCCGCTTGGCCTCTGCTATGTTCGTGTCTACTACAATCATATCAATGAAATTGTTGGCTACGATTACAAGTCAACAACATCAATGTACGATGTACCATACAATTGTGTATTTTGAAATTTATACTCTGTTTGATATTTTCAAGTTGGATGATTGTAGTCAACACTGTCGCATGTCTATTCTATAGTATAGTTAGTGTTTTCAATTTTAAATTTGTTGCACTACCAACAACTACAATAGTCTAATAAACAAACATTAGTCTCACAACATTACTTTATGTCTATTGATATATACACCGGCGGCGCCGACGACGATAAAAGTAAACTTGAATGTAGACTGATTAGAATGCCAGCCGACGGTGGTTGCTTGTTCTCAGCTATATCTTATGTATTGTACTCGACCGCAGATAGAGCACAGTCAGTGAGAGAAACTATTGTGGATCATGTTGTTAAAAATTGGGAAATTTATCAACACAATACATACGCACCCGATGGAAACAACTATGCCAATCAACAGCTGTACTATGAAGACATGATGCACCCTAGTACTTTTGGTAGTATATGTGAATTGTGTGCAGCCGCTGTTGTTTTTTGTCGATCGTTTCATGTATATAGAAATCAACGCCTCTTTGTCTGTGTAACTATAGATCGACAACAGCCGTGTGCTATTGTTTCTGGAGCACACCTTCTATTTAGAAATGATCTTAGTAGTGGTCATTTTGATATAGTTATTGTGCCTTGATCAGTCGGATTGATTCAATATAATAAGAGTATCACATTTCCATCACAACTCAGTCTTTTGATTTTAATTGTTTGTATAGGACAGAAAATGGATCCAAATGGTGTAGCAGCAGCTATGCCAATGCCAATCTCTCAAAATTCAACCGCAGCAGCAGCAGCAGCAGCAGCAGCACAAATATTACATCAACCAATGCCTGGTCTACTGCCACAGACACCGCAGCCACAACAACAACAACAGTTCTACAATTTGGATTATTTTAGAAATTTCACCAATCTCCTACCAACCGACTCGTCGTCATCCAAGGGTCCCATCAGTAGTAGTAGAACTACAACCGGTATTCCTGCAGCTGATCTACCTGTATATGCCAAAGTCTTGAATGAATTTATTACAGCCGATTTCCAAAAAGACTACGACACTCTACGCTCTATGACTCTGTTGGATGATATATCTATACTTGATCGATTGTTTCACTATGAGCCCACATTTGTGTTGCAAAGTCATTTTATCGATGTACTACGTGATTGTTATGCACACAAATATCAAGACCTATGGGACAAGTATCCAGGACTTGATCATTATATGGCATTTTGTTTGAATTTTATTGTCTATCGATCATGGGCTACATTCAAAGAGGCTTCAGGCATCATGTTTTCAAAATTACCAGCAATTGGATTGAATCGACCGTCATCATCGTTATCACTATTCAAAGGATCAATGAAACGAAAGCTCAATTTGGTTTTTAACTGTGGTGTTGCCAACAACAGTAAGCAGGCAAAGAAATCCAATGATGATGATGATACCGATATGTTGTACAACCATCCATTTCTAAAGACAAGATCATATCTGGATAATACTAACCTTTTTGAATTGGGTAAATTGATCAACTATTGTGTGCCGTCTGAATTTGCTGTGTTTGTTTCACAATTTGCATCAAACCGACTGTTCAAATTGATAAGACAAAATGAAAAAGAATCGTACGATGGAATCAAAATTACATTTCGCGTGCCTGTTCTTACACATTTGAAACCAAGAACAACACAAAAAGGCGAATACAATTATGTTTCTCTTCATGATCTCACAGTACTCGGTCGCCTGTTGGCATTGTATACAGGGCGTACACTCGAGTACGAGACATTCAATCTTGGCATGAGAATGGACATGTCAATAAACGATACACGCAATAAAGAAATAAACAGAAAATGTGACAAAAATGAAAAGTTCGACGACAAACTGTACTACACTTTTATAAGCAATTTCGATTGCTTTGGCAATAATCACAACATGATAAATGCAAAAGGTTATACAAATAAAGTGTACTATTTGGATGATTGCGACGAGTCTCGATCGAGTAGCCAAATCACACCCGAGATGATAAATGTGTGCGAAAGTAATGTTGAAACATTGAGAAACTATTACAACGAGTATAATTGTGAATTTGTACTCGACGAAGATGATAAAAGTTGTTCGACGCCGGTTGAAAATACAGCAGAAAAACATAAAAACACTAAACCACAAGAACAACCAAAAAATTAAACTTATTTGTATATATTATATCATAGACTACTATAAAATATTTGTACTAATGGGTTGCATCCCACATTTATAATATATGATGTATGAAACTATAGTAATAAATAATTATACGAAAGTAACAAACACACACATCTTGTATTTTATGTGAACCCACTCCACCCCATATCCACACACATTTAGTAATAGAAATGGAAACTGACCAAGATGCCGAGTCAGCCAAAGACCAAGTCACAACCATCAGTGAACTATTACAATATTCAGCAGCTAGTATGCGTGTCTTGGATCGCAACTATACAACATCGAAACTGGCCGAATACAATGAGATTTTGTCGGTTTTTGTTGCATTCATTAAAAACTATAATGCAACATTTGAAGTTTCAACACAAACAACGGCCTACATTCATCAATTGAAAACGTTGATTGACAAATTGCGATCAGTCTATCCACAAATACATATCAGTCAGAGATTTGTCAATGTGAATCGATTTACTGTACAAGAATGGGGAAATTTGTATTGGAGTTTCCTTCATCATACGTCAATCTTATTGCAGAATGCTATAAATTCACAACTTATGCTTGATGTTTGTAATTTTCCATCACTAGTATACAATATAGATCATATTCTACCGTGCAATATATGTAAAAGTCACTATCAACTGATAAAGTACAGTGATTCTATACAGGAAATTATAAAGATACTGTCGTTGGGCTATCTAGTTACTGGTGTCTATTTGTTTCATCATAAAATTACTGACAATATATTGAGCCATCAGAACAGATTGTCTTCTTCAAGACAAGAGAATCAATTTGTCTCTGTAGATTTTGTACGTCTCTACAATGTCTATCCAAAGCCGATACATGACCAACAACACAAATTCGATACGTATGCCAAATCAAAACTGGATTGGATGAGTGCTATACACGCTAATCTGGCTGTACTTTTGGTGTACGAATTGTCTGAACCGCTACTAAATATTTCGGAAATGCTGCACAAAACCTCATTCTATACAAATAATTCTTCACCAAATTCGGCTGTCGATAAACAAGTTATAGACGCAATAGAGGCCTCACTATACAACAATACAATACCGTCTGACAAGATAGACCCTATACTACAAAAAACTATTGATTCAGTCAAATGTGAATTCAAGAACTTGAGATAGAAAAAAAAACACTAGTTTCTCTTTATTCTTGAACCTTTTTCTGTTTTCCTACCGGTTTGGTCTTCTAGAGTATATTGAAATAATTTTATTGATTTTAAAAACACTAGTTTCTCTTTATTCTTGAACCTTTTTCTGTTTTCCTACCGGTTTGGTCTTCTAGAGTGAGACGATTATATTGGAATAATTTCAATGATTTTTTGTCAACACAAACTGCACGTTTTCTTATCGATTCAGTGTTTGCAATAACAATTGGTGTTTGGTTTGTGTATTCACAACGACAAGTATCAATCTGTGGAAAAGACTCTAAATAGTTTATGTTTGTGAAACCATCGTCGTCATTCTCACCACAAATTATATTCTTGGCTTTTGGATTGTTTGGTTGTATGCCGGGATCAATTGATAGACACTGCAATCGAGTTCTACCGAGTTGTGTATCGCCAATCAAGTAGGCAACAACACCGAGTTTTGGATTGCATTCGTCGAGTGGTACACTCTTTTCAAACACTACTGTATTTACACAAACACCATTGCTCGAACGAAATGTATCTGGTCCCAGACAAATGTCATCACACTGACTGTCTAGCATACTGAGAACTCGTTCGATGTTACAGTCTCGCTTTAGATTTTCACTAAAACGTCCAGGGAAATTGACTGATCTTGACTTTGTGAAATCATAATTGATATTCTTCAAATCATTTTTAAACAAAATGTACAACACAATGCACACTAGTGCCAAAATAAATACAATACACATATTAATAGTTGTAATCATTTTTCTTTATTATTTTACAGATATACACACACACACACAAGGAAACTGCACAAACACACAAAATATAACATTAATATATATATATTTATATATATATATTACATATATATATTGATTATTATTAGGGTAGATGGAACTTGATATCACCTCTGTGTATGACTTCTATGGTACCATATCTGAGAATTATCTCTATGTTATCGCGAATAAGTTGTGTCCTCGTAATTTCCAAAGGTCTATATGCTGGCAACTCATGATTTTCATATGAATATACACCAGTCTTAGTTATGTATAGTTCATCATTTGGTAGAATGTCGTAGCGTTCATCAAAACTAGTTATGTTATGCCACAAAATGTAAAATGTTGTGTAGTCGCTGTAATCCTTTGTTCTGACATATTTGTCACAGAAATTCTCTTCAATAGATTGATGTACAGTAGAAATTTCGTTTGCACTCTTAGGGAATTGTAGTCGATCTGTTTTACCTGTTGATATAAAATACCAAACGCGTTCATTGTATATGTCTGCCATTTCGTTATAGTAGCTCGAGTCAACACCGCGCAAACGAAGTCGAGTACGTATATTGTTTGGTCGATGTCTTTGCAACGGTAATATATCATTTGCCATTTTAATATTCAAACCAGCTTCGTGTGAATAAAATCCAACTGGTGGGTGTGTGGACTGTATGAATTCAACAACAAAATAACGACCCCTGAAAAAGACGGTTGTACCACAATACAGGGAATCTTCCTCATCGTAGTATGGCCATAACGCAATACGATCATCGTACAATATTTGTCCAATTTCCACAGTAAATATTGCGTGTGGCGCCTTTTTGGGAAATTGTTCGGTAACAGCACAGCCTTGCCATGGCATTCTATCGTTTGGAAGTGCAATATCTTGACATGGCTTTGCCGAATCGACAAACATACGTTGTTGTTTGTCAGACGGTGTGGGTAAATCGTTTGGTACCAATTCTCCTCGCATATAATCCCATCTGTATTTTGTGTTGCATTTGTAAATGTGTTTTTTTGTTACGTCAAATTTGTGCGGTTCCGACATTAGTTCCGACCAACGGATAGACAGCTGTGCGTCAGGCTTTACAATTGCGTCCAAATCCTCTGGTGTTTCTATACATCCACGATGAGTCCTCGAATACACATGCTTTGGCCAGTCTTTGTATGTGAATGCAACGAAATTCGACATCCAATTGGCTCGTCTATTTCTCTGTGTAGATGTTGTATTGCATTGGACTTCGAACGGTTTGTTCTCATCATCACAAAGCCTGGCTCCTGTGTCAAACTTCAACAAACCATTGTCGTGAGTGTACACCTCTTCGCTACATGTTGCTATTTTACAACTCAAACTATTAGCCGCTTCGCTACCAATAACTCCGTGCTCGCATTCAACAATATGCTCATTGCCGTCTCGACATTGTCTATAGTGTGTTGAATCAATGTACGAACGTGTGTCTTGTTTCGAAACACACCAGCTTGAATTTATACAACCGTTGTGTGCAGACGAATAATACGTTCCATAAGAACACCGATGTAGTACACTTTTCTTGTTTTTACACATGTAATAATTGTCCCGTGCTAGATTGTCTTTGAAATCAAATATATGCGTGTAACCGTCTATTTTGTCTTTACAAATGTCATAGTCTTTACAAGTCATTGTAGCCAGGTCAATCAATTCATTTTCTTCACACACATCCAATTTATAGTGACCGTTGGTCTCGCATAATGCTCTTATTCGTGGATGTATTTTGGTTATGTTTTCACCTGATTTTGGCATTTCTGAATAATTCGTTCTATAACGATACAATGCGTTGAATTGATAATAGTCAATCGGTTTGTATTTACCTTTATCGCCGTCACCACAAATTGGCTTTGCCATACAGTTTTCATTTTCATAGCCGGTTGGGCACTTGAATTCAACAAAATCCATACCAGTCACTTTGAATCCTGTGTAGTCCGGTAGTTCTTCAACTCTACCGTGTCCCTTGTACTTATGAAACTTACCGTTGGTCATAATCGGCGCATCTTCAGTTTTGATTATTGCTTCACCAGTCAAATTATCGCGATATACATTGCGGTAAGCCTTAAAACTTTCATAATAGCCGAGCGTGAAAGCAACAGCGTTGGGATCGTCAGTGGCTACACGAACCATTATTTTATCAAGATCTGTAGTTTTCGGCACATGATTTATAATTGCAAATATAATGATCATTGCCGAAAGTAGCATTATAAGGATAATCATATTTGATTTTGAAAAACTTGATTTTGAAAAACACACCATTCTGATCTTTACTGTGGAAACATTGCTGTAAACTTTATACAATAATGGTTGATATCACAATAATAATATTATAACTCAATGTTACAAATCTGTTAAATTTCCAAACCAATTCAAGCTCACCAACTAGGCGGCAGCAGAGTTTGAGGACCAATTTTATAAGTCTTCACTACTATTATCTAGCAAACGTTTAGTGGTGGTGTGTAGATGAGTAAATTCTCGACATCGTTTATATACTCTTCAATTGTGTGACGAGTTTTGTTCATAGATAAGGCACGAAATTGCCATTGGTTTCGTATTTGTATCACTGATTTACCGTTCTCTATGAAATTTGGTCATTTCGGTCAGTGCCGAACTCACACAACAACTGTATGAGAGAGAGCACTCACTCAGTGTACTAATTGTAAAAGATTTAGTTTCATAGCACACTTTTGGTCGACTCATTCAGTTTCTCATTTTAAGGCATTATATATATTAAATAAATAATAAATAATATATATGTATGTATATACATAATATATATTATCAATGAGAGAGAGAATGTGTATAAAAAGATGTCTATATCGTTAGTCTGTATTAATACCATTATTGTATTTAGTCCAATAAACTCGGTTTTGTTCGCGATACAATGTCTTTTGTTAAATTTGAAAACAATACATCGCCGCCGTCGGCATCTATCGAACTGGTTGATAATGAGGCGATAGTAAACACCAATCGGCTATTGGATGATATCTATGAAAACTTGAAAAGCACACACTACACTGAAGAGTATAAATCATCATTGACATTTTTAAGTGACTTGAGTTGTGCTCATGAATTTATGAGTTCGGGTTTGCATGCAGCAGTCTCACCAACTACCAGTGATAAATCGGCCGCAATTAATTTGCCAAAAACTATTGAGTTTGTACACACTCTGAAACGCTTGTGTTTTGACTTGACACTTTTTGTGCCGTTCATCAACGAAACTGAATATTCGGCAAATATTATCTTCACCAATCCAATTCTACCAAAAACTATATTGTCTCGCAAGGATGACGCCAAGTACCGAAAAGATCCAAAAACAGCACACGTTTATAAGCGTCTGAGACGCTACTATAAGATGAAGCAGCGCCTACATTTCAACAATAACACATTGTCGTCAGATCTGTCCGGGCTCGAAAACCTTGAAGACGCACAATTGTTACCAACACAAATTGTGCTGCGTATTGACAATGATATGAATTGTGCTGAAGAAAAACCAACAGTTACAATAAAAACTCGACTCGCACGTCAAAAATTCAACTGGCACAGTATGGAGCTTGTAGCAAAAGCGTGTATGGAGTACACGTTGGACGACATTGCTGTCGATTTGGAAAAGTTATCGGCACCAACCAAACAAGTTGAAATTACGTTTTGGTATTTGCGTATATACTACAAAGAACAACCGTACTTGTTTGGTATAGCTTTCCGTCAGTTGGACAATGACATGTACGAGTGCAATATTGAGTGTGAGGATCCATCGATAGACGGTGAAACTTTTGGACAAATCTACTATGCCCTGTATCGCTATTATACCATGCAGTATATAGTTGGAGCCGGTGTTGTAGAACCATTGCAGAAGTATGGCACAATAAACATTGACAAATATATATTACAAAGTATAAACTTTGGCAAAGCTGACATTGAATTCACCTATGAACACTATAGGATGCTGCAAACAATGGTTGTTGTGTCCAGCACTGAATTTGAACTACTGTCGGGCGCCTATTACAAGGACACTAACAAACAGAACACTCAGAAAATGGTCGACTTCCACAAGCATTTATCTTCACTGATTTTAGATCATTACAAAGTTGAAACTGAATGAATATGTAGAAAATAAATAATAAATATTATATAAAACTCGATATATATAGTGTATATTTTTGTGTCCTAGAATGGAAACCTACAATTCGTGGAGTGGTGTTCTCATCATTCTATTGATTATAATTGTTCTAGTATTGTCTCTAGTGTTGGCCAATGATCGTGTACAACCGATTGTTGGTGCAGACTTTGAAATACCAGAATTCAGTGTACCAGTACACTGGGATCCATATCCCGATGTTGTGGAAATTGAAAACAAAATAGATTGTAATCTGCAAAGTCTACATGTATGCAAGCTGGATGACCCAACAACGCTGTTTGGTTGTCGTGAGTTGGCTGTACGTTGCCATCATTTCAGTGAGGATGTAAACTACTATGAGAATGGTAACAGTACAATAATACCAAAGAATAAAGTTGAGAACGAAGGCTATGCACTAGCAATAACATCGTTGGCCGACTCTTGTAATTTATATCATGGTGATTTGGTTTTGGTTGATAAAAATCCCAACACAAATGAATACATGTTAATTTGTAATTGTAAAAATCCAGGCTATATTGGAAATGAGGACATATTGGGCCCGTGTACTTCAGTATTTATATGTAATGGTAAAATTGATGGCATAGACAAACCGTTAGAGTCTATAAATTGTATATGTAAAGATGATGAAGTTACAACACGCTACGATGATGGTCTTCCAGTGTGTAAAACTATGTTAGTGTACGAGGCCAACGCAAAATACTCAAATTGGACACATTTAGTGCCTTGGTCGTCAGATCGACTATTGAGAAAAAGTCAATTCAATCCAACTGTACGTGATAATGTTAAGACTGATTTTCTTCTGGATCCTTGTCGTAATTCGATTCAAGATCCAACAGTTGAAATTTTAAATGGTAGCTATTCACCAGCATTAAAATCTTGCACCTTCAAAGATTACGGTATTCCTGTACGGACTGGTATATTGGACCAACACCAGCAAAAACCTGGCGATATTGTTGAATACAACACTGTGGATTCGGCCTTGTTGTCTGACAAACACACGTCGCTTAGAATAGCCGACAATGTTGCCGGCAAGCGTATGTTGATCAATGTGTGCACACGATTGAATTCATACAAATTTGCCGTTCCCAAAGTATATGTGAATCTACCGCAAAACATTGGTTATAGTGACGGTGGTCAATTTCACATTACACCAAGACAAAACCAATTGGTTGCCGGCAAATGTACCAGTGATTGGCCACACTATTCATGTGAATTAGATGAAAATTCTGCTGGTACAGTTTTCGGTGTACCATATGCCGGATACAACACTCCACCATTCAGTTTATTGTGGGGCACCCAAGATTGGACAGCAACAGAGCTGGCAGTAAATTCTGGTGTTCATATACACAAAATTGGCACAACTATTGACAATAGTATCTTTATGGTTAAAGACAATTGGTTGGGATACGGTATGCAATACTGTTCCGATAGTAGTGATCCTAAAGAATGTACGTCTGGTATGTTGTCGTTCAACGATAGACTAGACTACAATCGACATAAAAGTGTACTAACATAGTCTAGACAATACGGTATGGTGAATAGTTTACGTCTGTTATGTTGTCGTTTAACGATATACAATCAACATAAAAGTGTACTAACATAGTCTAGACAATACGGTATGGTGAATAGTTTCTATTGAGTAACACAACAATAGACATTATAATATAAATTATTAGACAAACAATTGTAGCCGATTCAAGTGTTACATAGGGTGGTAGTGAAAACATGCGAGTATCATAGTGCCCTGATTCGAAATGAAATACAGTTAACAACTCGGTCGGTAGAACCAAATCCAAAGTGTCACTGAGCAACACCGGTTGTGTTATATCAAAGTGGTTGATATTTGTGATGGCTTGTTGATTTCTAAATTTTGGCACAAATACATGTGAAATGAAATCCAGCCAAAATAATTGCGTTTCAGTTTGATCAACAGTAGTGTTGTAGGTTTTATTACCATATTCACGCAGCGTCCACTGCAGTGGTCGTATTCTATTGAATTCGTCTAGAGTCAATTTCATTTCAAATAAATATTATATATATATCATACAACTCTATATAAATAATACACATTACATTGTAGACCGCTGCCAGATGAATAGTAAAAATATGATTATTGTGGAATTGGATGAGTATGGTGGTGATGATGATGATGATGATGATGATGTAGGTTATATAGACTATCAAATAAAACAAACATCGGATAAGTATACTGAAATTGTAACTACGAAAAATATTCCACCACCACCACCACCACCATCCAAAATGAACAAACTCTCAACAATACACGAAATATCAGGTCCTTTAGATGACGACGACAATGCTATGGATTTGGATGTTCCACCGTCGTCGGAAATGTCAGCTGCCGCATTTTCATTTTCAAACATTATTGAATCTGCTAAAACACAAATAATGGTGTCTGATGCAAGCGACGACGACGACGACGACGAGTCGATACCAACTAAAAGGCGTAGAAGCACACACACACCAGCAAGAATTACCAAGGAACAACGTCGCCTGCCCTACAATGCAAATCAACGATACACTATTGACGATGCAAAAGAAAT
The DNA here is from genome assembly GCF_014356525.2 of Nilaparvata lugens. Lineage (NCBI taxonomy): Eukaryota > Metazoa > Arthropoda > Insecta > Hemiptera > Delphacidae > Nilaparvata > Nilaparvata lugens. The sequence goes on along the minus strand of NW_024090251.1, from coordinate 44,371 downwards.
GATTAAAATCGCCTGTTTGAATGTTAGAAATACAGGCAACACACAACTAATGGAATGGAGTGAAGCAGTTCTTCTTATGTTGGCAGACATGACAACACCAGCATCATCAACATCAACAACAAACGATGGTCCAGCACATTTAAACAATCAACACTTGGAAAAACTAAAGTGGAACTGTGTGAGAAGGATTTGTGATAAATCGTGCTGGCAATTGTGTTTGAACTATACACTGCGAAAGTATGTATCAAAATTTGCAACTCTAACTAACATATTAGTACAGAATCGCGACTTCAAGTACAAGGTGTGCGCCAACAAACTAATTAGCCTCAAAGTATTGACCGAATCACAAATGTTCATTACAGTACCACATGTGAATGTAAAACTTGTACGAATGTATATAGATGATTTCAATAATACTGTACATGTACACTAAAAAATTATCAATTATAAATATATATATTATAATAATATATATTTGTTTTATTTTATATATGTTTTTAAATTATTTATTCAATCCTTATTCTTTATCGCTATAGTTGAGTTGTGGCGGTTTCAAGTCTTCGCGTATGTCTGCAAACGGACCTTTTGTTATTTCATTGAATTTTTGCACAGTATAATCGAAATCACTCTTTAGATAGCGTTGTGTTGTTTTCAAAGATTTGTGTTGTAGAAATGTCTGAATTGATACGAGGTTTTTCGATGTGGATGCTAAAATTTGAGCCATCATATATCGACATGTGTGTATGCCAAAACCATGCGGCGGATTATAACCCAACGCTTGAAAGAAACTCAAACGAATTCGATTAACAAGCGTTTGTGTTGTGATATGAAATAGAGGCGCATCAATAGAATGCTGAAAGTAGCTGTTGTAGTTGTCTTTGTACAATTCAATTAGTTTGTCGGTAAACTGTAATAAATCATTACTGTACACCGGCTTCCAGAATGGTGGTTGAGAATCAACTATTGTCTGTTTACGTTTTACATTGACAAAAGATTGTCGAGTTTTCAATTGATATAGTGTGTAGCTGGTCATTTGCAGAATCTCCATTGATCGTAGACCAGTATGAAAGGCAACTAAAAGTGGTGCTGTGTACTCGGACCAATGTTCAGTCAAATGTGAATACAATTTTACATAGTCGGTGAGACTCAGTATACGTGTATGCAGTTTTCCACAGAAAGCGGTTGGATCTGGTCTGATTGATGCTACACGCCGGGTTTCACTACTACTGTCAATATAGTCAAACAAGCCGTGAGAGCGTGCAATAGCAAAATAACGTGACACTGTGTTGTAGGATAATCGTTTAGATTTTAAATAGCCAATAAACACTTTGGCTCGCAACTCGACATCAGCCATATCGAAAAGACCAAGTACTTTTATCATACGGCTGATTGTTGGCGGCAGCACACGTTTACTGGAGCGTGTACGCGCCCTAATCGTACTTGGTTTCGGTAGTTTCTTGCGAATCAAATTATGTACAAGTTCTTTTGGTACATGATCCAAGAGACAATTCAATGCATTCTCATCTATACGTCTTAGTCCAGTTGTGCACTCTATACTGTCAGACATAATACCATTTAGTTATTTTTCAAATAACTATATATAAAATCTTATATATATATATATATAATATTATAATATATAAATATAAATATGATTATTTGTATATATTCAATACACATGTAGTACACTGAGCATAGTAGTAGTAGTAGTAGTAGTAGTAGTAGTACATAGCTGATGATGTTGTTGTTGGTTAATATAGATTCAGATTCATGTTGTGATGGATTCACTAAGTGTTCGAATTAATAATTTGAATCTACCATCAAAGCGTGCATTCATAAGTGAACGAAAACTAAGCACAGACGACGACGACAACAATGATTCGGCCTGCACCACCACATCACAACATGTACAACACAGCTCTGTATTTGTTGGAGCAGCTTCGGCCACTGGTAAAACTACAATTCTAAACTACATCAGAAAGCACTATAGGTATTGTCAAGTGTCAAACATTAGCTTTGAAACCCTATGGAATATGTGGCATAATGAAGATACAGTTTTAACTCGGCTAACAACCGAACGTAACGATACAAAAATATACGAACATACAAAAGAATGCCCACACATTTACAAAATTATTCACAATTATTGCAAAAAGTTCAAAAAACCACACAATAGTGAAAAACTAATCACACGTTTCTACACAAGAGTCTGTCATACATTGGATCGTGTGATTGACCCTACAGACAATTCGATAAAAATCATAATTATAGATACTACAAAACACTATCATGACAGATTCTACAGTAGACTGGTAGCAAAGAACAACGGCATTGACAATTCAAATATTATTTACTTGTATTTGCAACTAATAGCGTATATAGCGTTTCTAGACAAAGCCGATCACTGTCAGTCGTTACGTGTTGTAGTTGTTCGTGATAATGATGGTACAGTATTTGGTAAGGACGACATTTATAAAATACAAGATCTATTGACCAGTGTTATACACACAGAGCGTGTACAAGGTAATATAGTTGAGTATAGTTGGGAATCGTGGATTGCCAACTTGGATATGCCTCAATCATTTGTAATGTGTGTGAATCATTTGGACATACCATCTATATCACAATTGATTGTAAATTCTCACATAGATAATACAAGTGGTGTTCCAGTGGATGAGTAGTAATGTGCGCATTCTTGGTGTCTAAAGAACTTAGTAGGTGGTGATGGTGATGGTGTGGTGGATATATTCTAGAACTTTTTCTTGATTTTGTGCTATGATGATGTCTTTCTTTCTGTTAACAGATTTTGTACAACACTTGTGTTTGTAAAGCTAAGAAGCTATTTTTTTTTACATTACACCGCTACCCTACCAAATTTAACACATTACACAGCTACGTATGTACAAAATACTGTTTTGAAGCGGGTACAAAATTCACAATCACAATGATATTACGTTTAGTACACACACACACACACATTGAGAAAAATAAAATAGATGAAAATTTTCAGATACAATAGTGTTTAATAATCATTGTTTGAAAACAATTGATTGATGTATGTATACCTTCAAGCTACATATTATCAAATTGGCGACATTGATCGACTACGTCGTCTACTTGTACGTGTACGGCTGGTGCTGCTGCTGCGTCGTCTATACATTGGTCTTGATAAGGACCTGGATCTAGATCTAGATCTAGATCTTGAACGGCTGCGACTGCGACGTTTAACCGTTGACGATTGCTCACGATATCTAGACGTCCTAGGAGGCGTACGAGATCTTGATCTTGACCGAGATCGAGATCTTGCTCGTCGTGAACGACTATTGACCATTATTGTTCTATTATTTTCACACACAGTATAATCAGGTACCAGATTGTTTTCCAAGTCTATATTACTTGTAAAATAATAGACTAAACACGATCGGTCCACACCTAATTTGCTGAGAAAATGAACACAATATGATGGATACAGATCGCTGTGTACAACATACGCGTGTTCATGTATGGTTTTTTGATCGAATTCAACTGAAATAGAGTGCAGAGTGACTGTAGACAACCAGACTTTGAGAGTTTTCAATATAATATATTTGACTTTGGAAAAGACCGATCTATATATGTAGCGTGAAGCTACAATTTCTGGTTCTGTACAAAATATATTGTCGTTTTCATGCACATGTAGGCCACAATTGAAATTTGAACAAGTGTATGGCAATAGTTTCAATGGAAAACGCTGCAACTGTAGTGCACCACTATACACTTGTGTGTCGACTGATCCTTCAAAATCACGTGGTACTATATTATAAAATTCAATAATATAGTTATGAATGGATAAAATAAATTCCTGATAATTTGTTATACTTATGAACATGTTTTCTTTGCAACCCGACAATGACGCTCTTGATAATCTGAAACAACAATATCTACATCATCAACAATCAATGGCAAACGAGCAAATTGAGCTGTTCAAAAATCAGCAGAAAATTTCAAATCAACCACCACATTGTTCGACAACTGACGAGCAAGGAATTTGCAGTCCACCAAACTACAATAATTATCTACACTTATTAACACGAGACAATAATCAAACAGTTGGCAGAACAGGCCAACAACAGTTGGTTGCCGCCAAACATTCACCAACCACTAATACTACCAACAATACCAACACTACAACTGTATATTGTAATGCAACAAGTAAACGAGAAGACGATAATGGTCAAAACTCCAACAACAATGAAGAAGATGGTGGTGAGTCCAATGAAGAAGACGATGAAATTCAACAACCGATCAAAATAAAAATCAGATCGCCGTCTCGTAATTCCATCACAATCAAACGTAGACGACGACAGAACAGATTCAGACCAATAAGTCCGGCTCGTTTTGAACAGCGAAAACTGTATCGCATGCGTAGAGGTCATAACAGCAGCAGCAGCAGCAGCAGCAGCAGCGCATTTACGTCGGTAGCAACAGCAGCAGTGAACGCGGCTGTAGATGCAGCAGTAGACAGAAGTGTTGTAACAGAAGAGTCGAGCCGTGGAAATACAAACTGGCGAAAGAAAATGCTAATGAAAGTCGCCAACAGCTTGTTGAAACCCGAATCGTGGGTTGTGTTGGGATTGGTCACATATATGGGAGTCTATCCGGGCACATTATCCACTTTATACAATAGCGCTATAAATGTGGGTAGTCCACTTTTATTCAATGCTGCTGTTGACAATTATAGAGCAATAAGCAATGGAATAGCACGCGGCCTGCTCACTGCACGCTCTCATTTGGCAAATTTCATTCAACCTATACCACCACTCACATCTGCCGAGAACATTAACTTCAGAAATCTTACTACTAATAGTGGTCGTCATCATCATCAATACAGCAGCACCACCACCAGCACAGTGATTGCATCTGGTCTGCAAAATATGTTGAGAGTGTCACGGTAATTATTTTATGTCTCATTTTCTTTGTTCTAGCCTAAGTTTCCAAGTATATATAGTTTCAATATAAAAAAGATGTATAAAAATTTAATAATTTTATATAGGGAATATTAAATCATGTTTCAATTTCCTGGGCACACAGACGATGATTACAATATACCATTACATCATCATCAAAATGCCACCATCAATACTATTCCTAAACCGGCACCACCGCCTGACAATAGTCAGACCAGCAGTTTGTTGACACCATTGGTTGACAATACATCGCCAAACTTTAATACCATACGAAAAGCGTATGTCAACAGTCTAAATGATGCAGCAAAAAAGAGCTACAATACACCACCGCACTCTAATACTAATGTGGAATTGGCTCGTGCCGAGCATAAATCAACATTGGGTGGAAGCAATCGCTACAATCAAATTAAAACACTTGAAGAGCCGGCTGAAATATTATTGGATGCTATCGACGATGTTATAGATAATGAAATCAAATATGCCAAACCAAAGGGTCAGTGTTATAAATGTCTATTGTGTTGTAAAACACAAATACAAATTTGTAAAAATGCAGTTACTTTTACTGCATTTTGTGTAACGCTTTTTGTCGCGTTTTTGAATGCCGACGTTCTGTCAAACTATTTCAAAAATGGAATTGTGCTCAACAGCACAACAGCCGATCATCCAACTACTACTACTACTACACCGATATATGGTTTAGGCAATTTCACTTATAGCACTATTACAACAACAACTGAGCAACCGAAAATATTTCTGCCAGCAAATCTACCAACTTTTGAAGATAGCAGAGAATCATCTGGTGACTCGTCCACAGAACTAGTTGATAATGCAGTGTCTCCTCAAACCCTATTGTATACAAATACTACTACGACCACCACTACAACAACAACTATTTTGCCTTATATAATTGGTGGTATGGCAAATAATGCAACCTTTGACATCAATGATGAAGAACTGCTGCTATTCTAACAAGTCAGTTCATTCTAACTGAGCAAGTTGAAAAGTTGTTGCTAAGGGAATGATGATTATGGTGTAGCTCGAAAAGCTACTCTCACTTTCATTTACAAGCACACAAGGGTATAACAATAAAAATTTGATTCATAATATTAGTAATATTTTTATTTTTCTGATAGAGTGTAATAGAGAGAGAGAGAGTATACAAGAAACAACAAGAGTAATAGTGTGTAATGTAATTACAGTACATAATCAAGTAGTTGAGAAAGATTTTCAAAGTCAAATGACAGTTCCAGTACAACTTCTATGAAATTCGATGTAGAGCCCAAGTCTGAAGTTTTGTCAACACTCTGCATTGCTCTGCAACCCTCGTTCGTGTAGACAGTGTTACTATCAAATTTACTAAGTGCCGGTTTGGGTTTTTCACCAGTGTAGGCTATTAGCGGCCCGTGTGTTTCAGTGGGCATATTTGTCATGTTGCTGTTTTTCAAAAACAACAGACCGTACGTGATGTACACCGACATGGCTCGTATTTCGTCGTAGCTTATCGGATCAAAGATATTCGAATAGGTAGTGTAGCAGTATGTAAATTTGACATAGTTGCTTAAAAACAACGTTGTGTTGTATTGAAAGTGTTTCAGTTCCGAACAGAATATCACACTACCGTACATGTCTATTTTATTAATCAGTGTGGATACAATAAGGCTGGTGGCACGAGTTTGTACTTTATCGGGTAACTTTTTAACATACACTTCATAGATTCTATCACACACAGACAAACGAGTCACATCAAATGTGAATACTTTACATTTGTCATTTTTTCTAAATGTAATTCGATATTGACGAGGAAATTCAAATTCTGTTCTTGCATGATAGCGCACCCACAAATAGTCTTGATTGCTGTAGAGTAGGCCTAGATTGAATCGTGGTATAATACGATCGAATAGAGTGTCGGCAGCGGCGGCACCACCACCACCATCACGTTCACAAATTGGCTCAATTTCAGACAATACTGTGTGTTTTTTTCGACTAGTCGTCTTCTTCTGAGTCACTGTCATCTTTGGTATTTTGGATTTGGATACATTTTGATTGCTGCTGCTGCTGCTTTGTGCTACTCGCTTCATTGTTCGGCTCTGATTTCTTTTGCAAATGTTTCACGTCCAACGATCTTTGAATTTTATTTGCTGTGGTCGAAGCCACAATATCGATTCCAAACGAGCGTGGTGTTGCGTCCAGAAAATCGGATTCACTATTCAATAATTTGGTTAGCAGTTTATCGGCTCCAGGTTTACTAAACAATTGAATACACTGTTCAAGTGAAAACTGTCTCGAATGTAGCATGTATTGTGCTATTGCTCGAAGCTGCGGCTCTTCTGTAGGGTCGTGCGAGACATTAGCTATTATAAACGAAACTAGGCAGTCTATGTTTTTCACCAAATTCAGTGATTGTGGCGGCCAGTCACTGTCTGCTGTAATGTAGGCAGTAGTAGTTGTACTTGTAGAAGCATCTTTCATCAGCGGTCGCCCACCAATAACACAGCCCACCACGTCCTCCCCTTCATGCTCAGCCTTCTCCATAGTATCCTGTGGCTCTCGAGCTCAACTGAGCAATTTATCACTGTGCACTGACTATATATGCCGGTCAATACTCTCTATTTAGTCATGCGGTATCAACGGCGGCGGCGGCGGCGGCGGCGGCTCTTCTGTGTGAGACATTAGCTATTATAAACGAAACTGGGCAGTCTATGTTTTTTACCAAATTCAACAACATAAGTGATTGATCTGTAAACACCATCGTGGATGTGTACCTTGATACTGTCCACAGTCAGATATTTACCGTCAATATATTGAGAAAACCAAGACGCCTTGTGATAGCGTTTGTGTATATCCAAACTGACAATGTAGAAAATATTCAATTCGATAAAACGTTTCTGTTCAGGCGTGTTGTGTAACAGAAACGACGACACTGGTATATTGTGCGTGACTAGATGTGAAGCAGTGAGAGGCTGCGAATCGGTCATGTTTGAGGTTGCGAGTTCACTGTGAAAACTAGTGTGAACAAAAATTAAACATATACATTAGAAACTATATTTTCCTGTGTGTGTGTGTGTGTGTGTGTTTTGATTTTCTATCTAATCATTTTCATTGTCGAATATTATAGCATTTTCATCTTCCTCATCATCATCATCATCATCATTATTGTCCATAAATGATATACTAGCGTTGGTGGGCTGAAGCAGTGATTTCTTATGAATAGATGGGTAATTTATCATTTCAACTTCCTCATCATATTCATCATCATCATGCTTATTGTTCACTTGTCTAAATTCATTAATACTACTACTACTACTGTTGTCAGACTCATCTTCATTGAATTGACGACGACGCCTCTTATTATTATCCACGTCTTTGTCGGTTGATATTTTGCGTTTAGGCGGTGTAGTTGATGGTGGTCTTGGTGTAAGAATGTCTACAACTGTTGCTTCTTCAGAGTTGACTGACAAAAGTGTTGGTTGATGTTTAGGTCTAATAAGACTTAGAAATACATCGGGATCAATGTTGGCAAATTTATTTGGTTCATCAATTAATTTTCTACTATTTATAAAATCATTCAATGCAGTTTCACCCAACGTTTCTGTACGTTGTGTTTTATTTGGTGGTGGTGGTGGTGATGATGATGATTTGTGGTGTATTTCAACATCAACAACTTTGTCATGTAACAAATCATCATCATCATCATCATCATCTACATTATTTTCGTCCACATCAGAATTTGGTTGTGTATCAACATCATCATCATTCAATGACTGTTGTAGAATTTCATAATCTGATTCTACACCACCTTGCATACCATCATCATCATTGTCTTCTTTATTATGATGATGTGTTGAATCTATTTCCATAACTTCGTCATCATCATCATCATCAACACCACCACGGTCAGTGTTTGGTGGTGGCGGTGGTGTTGTTGTAATAAAAGTATTTGTATAGGTTTTAGGTGGATTTGGTGATACAATTGGTTGTTCTACAGATGTGACTGTAATCAACGGTTGTTCTGTTTGCTGTTGCTGCTGCTGCTGGTTGGATGCACTATGAGCAGCTTCGATAATTGTATTTTTCAAATTTTCAATCGATACACCAAGTATTGAAAATGCAATATTTCTTAATACAATCATATATATATTTGTTTTCATTTTACTATTCAATTTAGACTCGTCAACATTTAAAAGATAGGCGAGCTCATCATCTTCAATTTTAACTTGAAGATTGTCCGGATTCACATAATCTTTGATAATTGGGATTTTATCACGAATGAAACCAACTCCAAACTTTACAGCCATTTTTGTCAATAAAATTGGCATTTCCTGAAAAGACATGGCGTGCATCTTGTTCACATGATATTTCAATGTTTGCACGTCCATTGCTTCCAATTTCAATAGTGAGAGTATTTTAGATTTCTTACACGTAGCATATAGAGCTGCTCGTACAAATTCATCATCGGCAACACCCATTTTGCAGTGTGTGTGTGTGTGTGTGTGTGTGTGTCAATATATGATAAAAATACTATCAAAATGTCAACTATATTATTTCTTGTTATAAGTCTAAGTGTTATTGGATTTATTGTGTATCTGTTGCTATACTACGATTTCAATAAGAATATTGTAGAAAACTACAAGAAGTTAGCAATTCAATTGTACAATGGTCCTTTATCTTCACTACTAAATGGTTCTGGAATTAATAATATTCCCAATTTGAATATAACCACAAACAATCCAGTAGTCAATTCGGCCAACACTTGTTCTGAAATACCGGCATTTATAGGGCTTGGTACGGCCACCGATGTTGACTGTAAACGTACATGTGTTAATGAATCGGCCAAAGCTATCAATGTTGGTCCCGGCGAAACTGTACTATATGACAAATCACAATTGAAGGTTGGAGCTCATTGTATTATAGGACCCAGACCGGAATGTAATATGAAAACGTCTATAGCACTGATGACATTGAATTCTGTTGTTTGCCAATCGAAATTTCCACGTTTAGTTGCTGGACCACTTGGCAATCATATTGTAGGCTGTAACAATTCAATTATCAACGATCCACAAAATATTCTATGGGATTTTAAGACAAACTCACGATTCAATCCTTGGACTACTACAGTTATCGACGAGAATGAAAAACTAGCCGATGGATCGTACCGATTCTCATGCCATTTTAAAGGTGTAGATGATCATGGCAACGAATTTCAAGCGCACCCCTTTGATCGTCTGCATCCAATTCGTAATTATTGTTCTCATCTAGTGTATCGTGCCCATCCCGACGTTAAAACGGTTTGGTCAGACACAGACAAAACGTTTGTATGCGATTGTGGCAATCCACAAGTTACTCGTGTTAGAAATCTTTATGAAGACGATCCAACTAGTCCTTGTTCAGAAATACATACAACAACTGTTGACGATATAAAATCAAGAAAAATACTTTCTGTTCCATATAAATGCTTTACCATGTATTCACCAATCGATGATGTTGGCAAATATATTCCGTGTCCATCAGAACAATTTACACGCAATGGTAGTCAAATGGGTGTAGTTCAAGTTGCTCTAACCGAAAATCCTAACGCTTTGATCGAACACCCAATATACGCCGATTTGAATGAAGACAATAATCCAAATGTGAAATCTGGTGTCTCAGTACAAAAGCATCTCAAAATTGTCTAGTGTGTGTGTGTGTGTGTGTTTGAATAATGGTAAAATATATTCACACACTGTTATATAATGTATGTGTATATAATGTATGTGTATATAGTATAATATTTAAAATGTCTACAATTGAAGCTGCTGACGATGGTGCTCCAATAATTAGACGACAGTCGAAAGGATTTCGTTCGTTTATTGAGCAAACTTCACCATCAAACAACAACGGACTACCAACAACACGACATAGTGTGCAAATGAACTATACGTCTCCACAAGAATCACTTGAGAATGCGCTGAATTTTGACAATGATAATTATTCACCGACCACCAACAACAACCAACAACAGCAACCAGCAGCAGCGTCCAAGACTGGTGGTCTACAGTCTAAAATGAAATCAGCTTTAAAAAAATTCATAAGTAATCTCAACGATTCCACAAAAGTGTATCCGGCTGTTGCACTTATTGTATTTACAGTATCATTGGCGTTGGTTTTATTCCAACAAGTGTCAGCCACTGTTAAACTATTGCTAATCATTTTGTATTTGGGTTTTCTTGTCTTTACAATAATGACTTTTAAAAATAAACAGGCCGTATAGTTTAGCGATTGATAATTGAAACAACAAAAAAGTACCATTTACCACATTCATTTATTATTCACATTAAGTGTACAAATATATTTAAATTATTACAATACAATATTTTTGGTTAAACTTATCTATAGGTATATATATCTATTTGTCTGATGATGATTTTGTTTCAATGTTCATTGGCCAAACTCTTGCATTTGGCCGTCTGAAGAGTGACATTTCGATCCAACTTGATGTTCAGATATTTCGGTACCTGTTGTTGCATCTGCTTTAGATCATCATCACTGGTATCAGTGGAGGCGTTGACAATTGATTTACAGCCAATACGCGCCAAAGTACGATAAGTGTGCGTGGTGATGTTGGCTAGAGTGTAGTCTACACTGGTGGTCGGCGGAGTTATTCTGACCAATATACTGTTGTTTTGTTGGATTGTACGGCTCGCTCGTTCAACTAGACCATCAAGCACCGACTCGACGTACATACTCATAGCTGTCATTATATCAGAGTCACACGCTGAAAACCAAGCCAAATCGATACACTCATGTGGATACAGCACACTGTACATACGATTCTGCAATATAGTGTAGAATTTCCATTCTGATCGCACCATATCCGAACCAACATTTCGTTTTCGGTGCAAGCTGTCGCATCGCGAGATATTCGAATCGATAAACACAACTGTGTTCAGTTGACTGCGAAAATGTTTGTAGTAGTAGCTGTCCTGTAAATTGTAAAAGATATAGTCGAATTTGCGTGTAAAATCCAACATTGTGTTTATACTGCTGCCGTCCAAATCGTTGTCATCGCCTACATAGTTGTCAATTGAACTTTCGACTGACTCGGCAAAATGAGGAGCACAATTGCCAAATTTCAATACAAACAAATCAATCAGTTTCCACAGTATGTGCCACTCCAATACGTTCAGCGGTGATCGGTCGATTACTCGTGGCTCCAAATCGTTGGCCTGTTGCACCATACCCGAACATATGTAGCCCAACATTGTTGGGCCATACGAGTCCATATTTTTGAAAGTTTGTGTCTTTTGAATTTTATCAACACGTAGCCCGGTGCGAGCAAGAGTGCTGCTTTTCTTGGTGCACGCCGTTCCATCAACATACAGCACCGGAACAGCTTTACGAAAGATACTTTCTGTGGGAGCCAATGCAATACAACTCTCTAGAATTTCTTGGATATTGCTCATTTCTAATATTATAGTAGTGTACCGTTCAATTGAATGCAAGCTCAGTTTTGATACACAAGCGCTCTTATAAGATTTAAAATTGTACTGTAGAACTTGGACCTCCCCCCCCCTCACCAGTGTTTATTATGGCATTCACTCATGCCGATATAGACAATTCAAACAGTTTCAGCGAAGCCAACAATAAAATACGTTTGATCAATGCACTGTACCGGAAAGCACCGCATTTAGCGAGTCATTTGAAAATTGATATACGTGATGCAACTGATGCGGATTTCTATATACCGGCTACATTGAAACATGCATCAAAAGTGGTCAATATTGAAATTACCAAAACACTCTGTGATATGCTGTCTTGTAATCCGTCCAAAGAGAAAGGTATGTGCAATGAAAATGATAAGGCCACTTATTATTATGTGGGTGATGATGGCTGGGATATACAGTGTCAGCCGGCCTGTTTCAATACAATCGAGACCAAAGTGTACAATGAACAGGGTCAACGTAAAACCAACACACCAATGCTAAACTATCACAACGGCAAGTGTCGACTGGTCAACTCGCCGATTGTCACCTACTTGGAGAAGCCATTCTTTCGTTCGACAGTCAAATATGAAACACGTCTAAACGATATGCCAACCGGGTTCAGTCGTCGCCCACCAGTTGCAGAAAATGAATACGGTTGTGGACTTGACTATCGAACAAATAAAACCTACTGTCAGTATTACGATCGACACCTCATGTCGGACGGCTCGTGCAGTATGACAAAATGGGAAAAAGTGTTGGACTCAGTAATTGGTATGAGTCTTATCAACTCAATAAAGTCTTCAATTCGAGTTGTTTCAAACCAACATGTACCATTTGAATTACCCGAACACTTGCCGCCACTACCAACTCAAATACCAGACATGTATACACTGGACGGTTGGAAAAACAATATAGACAAATCGTTTATTGTGCCACCACTAATAGATACACGACCAAAACAACACAATAATACCGGTAGTCGATCAAAGCGTTCAACTGCCGACAACACAAACCAACACGACCGACGACGATCAACTGAAAACGAATTACTTGATTTCGAAACAATGTCTCCATTTATGAAAAAACAATACAATATACCACACACTACTGATCAGGGTGGTGGTGGTGGTGGTGGTCGAATTAAACGTGCCGCAATACCTGGTGGTGCGATTACATCCACCTCGGTTGATAGATTTAAAGAAGTATTTCTGGAAATGTTACACATCTTAACTACTGATCCCAAGTTTTGGCTAATGCTTGGAATGAACATTGCCACCGACTGGTCAATCGACTATATTAAAACGCTTTGTGCTCGTCTCATCGAACAAATGACAAAGTATGTGTCTGTGAAAATGATTGACATGAGTGCAATGGTTGGTAGTAGAGTTCTAGCCGCCTGTCTTAGAAGTCTAAGTGTAAAACTTGTAACCGGCACTGTAGCTCGTATAGGTTCAAAATCAGCTATCATGCTGGCAAAAATTGCTTCGGCAGCCACCTCGGTTGTCGGCTGGTTTTTGATTAGTGCCATGATATTTGATATGATATTAACAGTTTGGGATCCGTTCGGATATAAGAATTTATTTCCAGCAACTTTCCCCAGCGATATGATGGCCAACGGCGAGTTGGCACTACGACAGGCATTTGGTAAGGCTACGACCGACTATGAGTTTGACATGTTTGTCGACACAGTGTTGTCACAAGAAGAAATCATCATGTTACAAGTCGACTCAATGATCGATCGTCTTATATACTTGGATGCTTTGATTGTCAATTCTAATGGTACTAGACTTGATAAGGGTCAATTGGTGTATTTGGGACAGTCTAGTGCACAACAAATGAAAATTGCCGCCAACGCGGCAATGGCTAAACGTGTACAATTCAATCCAAGAACATACCAACAGTACAATCAGGCATTTCTGGATCGAATGAGAATATCAAAAGCTCTAAACTATGTGTCAATGGGTTCGGCTGTTGTCGGTATTGTTGTTTGGTTGGTATTCCATTTGAATACACTCGGTATACTATTGGCAATCATAGCAATATGCCTGTTTGCATTGAATCGGTACACACTTGAAAACGATCTACTTGTCGATCTTTTCAGACAGTTGCGTATATTTAGAGACGATTCAAAATTCAATCTGCAGGCTCGCTCACATTGACAAGCGCACACAAAGGGGGGCGGTGGGGGTGCTTTTATTTGGAATAATTGTATAAAAATTTAATAATAATATATTATATTCTATTCATATATTGCATTTTATAAATCCACACTTTTTACACGTTCTAATAGATGAAAGTGCTTCATCGCCTCGTCTCAATTGCTTCAATATTGGATCGGTGTAGTTGTGTACACACTTTTTATCAGAGTACAAATATTTGGTTGGACGTTCGCACGGTATGTTGATTGTGGTTGTTGTCGAATTTGCTTTGAATAGACTGTCAAACGTGAACTGTGGTGCTGGCAAATCAGTTGATGCTGTAGCTATGAGCATACGACCGCCACCAGGCGTTCTACCATCATCATCATCCCAAGTGTAGAACATGTTGAGAGTTGAGTTTTCTGCAACAATAACAATACAGTTTAATTTGGACTGAATTTCTTTTTTTTTTTTTTTCTCCAGATCAAGTCTTGGTACAAACTATTGGTGCGCCCGACGTTCGTACATACCATTTACGCTCATATTTCAATGCTGTGATGAAAACGTCGCTGGCAGTGTGGTTAGGTTTTGTTCGCATATATCTATACACTAGATCAGTCTTTACTAGATCGACATTGAAGTCCAAATGACAAGCCAAACGAAATATATACTCTTCATAGCCTGTCAACACGAGTGTGTGCAATAGTGTGGAGAATCGTTCGTTGGCCGGCAACGTTCTATCGAGACAATCAATGTCTGAGCTCATATAAAATTGAAGAGCATCGCTCACTGTATTACCGTTTGGATTTCTAAACGCAAAAGCATCTTGTGTATAGATCAGACGACTAGCGTTTATACACATTAATGGCAACTTTGTTGCGTACGCTCGTAGTCCTCGTGTCTGATGATCGAATAGAGCCAAGGAAACAACACCGACAGTGTCGACTGTATTAACACATGTAATTGGATAGCGAGGTATCACTTGTAGTTTAAAACCAGGATATGTTTTCGGCATACGCGAGTTTAGTTTTTCAACATCGAATTCTGGTACTCTACTATACATAAGTCCATCGTTCAGAGCGCATTCGCGCACCTTGAGTAGCGCCTCGGCGCTACTCATTCTTACTAGTAGACTATAATATAGATGTCAATATTTTCTATCCGGGAATTGTGTTTGTTTGTTCTAAACTCACTCGATATAATAATTTCCTATGTTAATATAGTAATTTGCTATTCTCAGTTGTCAATCTACAAAATCACACAATGGCTATGCCTATGAGTATGAGTAATTACTACAACTACTTGAAGAATGGTGAATGGAAAACGCGACCTGAGTTGCCCGGAAATATTGAAGTGCTATTACGCGAATGGAATAATGGACGCAATTTTGGTCGTGTATTTACAACGTCCAGTGTATATCTAAACAGTTTATTGAAGCAGAGAAGTGTACAGAATAGAGCAAACGGCGGTGTTAAACGACAACAATCACCAACACCACAGCAACAGGTCACATCTAAAACATCTGCGGACAACTCACGAATTAGTGTAATCCCAGCGGCATTGTTGACCAATGATTCTACAATAATTCAAATTTCAGTAATGGTCTTTTGTCTGACCAATGTAAAAGACTCTTTTAAACGAGATTTGATCTTTTGTATGCTTGAGAATAGAATTACATTCAACGATATCCAATCTATGCTAAACGCCTTTGCCGACCACAATGTGTTACGTGAAAATGTTGCCAGTGAAGTTGGCAAACTACAATACAGGCCTGAAACTGTAAAATCAATGGTTCGTATCCTATTGGAAACATCCGACATTTTACGTGACAAAAGCTATGCTAAATTGGCAATGACAGTCGATGGTAACATTTACACAGCACAATTGTTGGACAGTACCTATGGAAAACCAAATTCAACAAACACCACACATTACATAAAGAATGTGGCGCCATACGAACCGCTCTTTTCACGTTACATTTCATATTGTGTAGCACCCAAACATCAGACTGAAACACGTATTAAATTATACAAGCAGTTTGCCGTTAATCGGTACGATATTGTTGTGAATGCAATTAACGAATTGCCACCGTTTGTACAGACAACAACGTCAAAGAAAACACCGGGCACCCGACTTGATTCGTTTGACGACAATACAACATATTATGTGTATGAAAGTAAAGTGAATTTTATGAAATTATTAGGTTACTCAGAGTATCCTCATAATGGTAAAAATTATATGGTTTTAACATACAATGATTGTATATTCGATGTACTTGGTGATACACTATTTGGTAAAACGTGGCAAGAAAGATTGGATGAAATACCGGGACCGGCCAAAATTCGTCTAGAAAAACGAACTGGTGAAGAACTCAACAATTACAAGGCAAATAATTGTATGCTTGGAGTATCGTGGCTAGAAAATGACAAAATTATGTTCAAAATTCATACACCACCAAAGCGTACAGATACACCATCAACAACAATTAGCACAACCGTGAGTTCTACAACAGATATGTCTGGAGATCAAACTGATGATGATTCTGATATCATTAAGAAACGTCCCAAAATTACATGATTGAATATAATCTAAATACTACTACTACCATTCTAATTTACTTGTTTATATTTTTATATATATATATATATATATATATATATATATATATATATATAATATATATATATATATATATATATATATATAAGGAAAGGAAATAACAATCAAATAAAAATAACTATTGGTATTAATTTCTAGTATAGTATTTTACAATATATTTTAGACATGTTACGAAACACATGCATCACATTCAATGCCTGGTGGTGGTGATGGTTTTTGTTCATTGGTGGTAAAGTCTCGAACAATGGTGAGTGTGTCGCGCGTGTTTTTTGGTACAACATAATAGAGTCCGGTTTTCAGGTTGGCTTTGTACGTTTCAACGAGTAGATCAAATACAGCTTTCGGATCGTTGATGTCTATGTGAAACATTGTTGATTGAGACTGATCAATGTAGGGCGCCGACACTGTATACATTTGTAGTTGGGTGCCAATATCGTTCGGTATATTTTGAACTGGTTTCGCGTTCAGCAAGATATGTTGAGCAATTCCAAGTGGAATCACTCGGTTCCTTCCATTGCCACTTTCACGTGTATAGGTGTCGGACGGCGGTATAGTGATCGATTCACATGCACCCATCAATAGACTGGTGGTTGCTGTAGGCGCCTGAGCAGTTAGCATGGAATTGGCCATACCCTGTTTCATACGTTCACACAATGCAGTCCAATCGCTGTTCGGCTGGATGATCCCACGTAGAGCCCATTGCGGTACACCGCGTGAAAACGCCGATCCAAGATAGTTTCTACACAAAACTTGGTGTTCAGACGAGTACCGACAACTTGCAGCAACACAACCCTTGTACAAGGCTTCGCTCATTTCTTCACACAAATCCACCGGGTCTCGTAGTTCGATTAGCGCTGCATCGTACATGCCAAACGGTGTTACACCAATTTCTCGATCTTGGCGATTGCCGAGCATATTGTTTAGAGCAATAGTCGCTGCAAAGCCAAGATTAAAGGCTAAACGGTCAGTGGCTCGTATGTAGTCGTTGAATTCGCTAATATTATAGTACACCGACAAAATGTCCATGCAACGTTTGAATGTTGATTCCCAATTCTTTTTGTCATTTGCTAAATTGACACTCATAAGTGTGCATGATGTCGATTCATTGGCATTGCAATAGTTTACAATTTCGGCACACAAATTCAAAGTGGAAATTGTACCGCGATGTGCGTGATTATTGAATTTGTTGACTTTATCAATCCACACAATGTACGGATTTCCACTACAACATATTGATTCGACAATTTTTGACATTAGTACTCTTGCTGGCATTTTATTTGTGTAGAGATTCAAATAGATGAATTTTTCTCTAAGTTTGTTATATTCTATAAAATCATGGTCATAGTCTCGTAGAGTTTTTTGCGATTCATCATCACGCAATTGTCCCGAAAACATGTACCACATACTGTTGGATTTCACACATTGCATAAATTCGTCGCTAACTAGAAGACCAAAGAATACATTTTCAATTCTATCGCGTGTTGGTCGCTTCATTTCGAAAATCTCCAATACAGTATCACAATCAATGTGCACATATACAGCCACTTTTGGTTTACGTTTGTGTATTGACAAATAGTTGCACGAATCCAGACTCTTTACAAACTGTTTGAATCCTGATTGTATTTTTCCCAGTTGTTGTATACCATTCAAAGGCACTGTAGACGCACCAATTCCCACACCCACACCCAAACTTACAATCGTTTTTATTTGTTCCATTTGCACAACAAAACCAGCATCGTATTCGGGTTTACACACAACCAAACGGCACGCTTCTCCCGTATTTGTCAATACATTTGGGTTTGTTGATGCGTATGCCAATATACTTGATACTGCAAGTTTACCAATAGACAGCAAATTGTAGTAGCACTCCAACATGTGTTGCACTTTTACCAGTTGATACTTATTGTTGCCAACATTCAAATTGATTGGCATTGCAAATAGACTTGCGATACGCAACAAGCCATATTGTATTGGTTCGTTGCATTGCAAGTAGCGAGTACGCAACAAGTTTAGGCCGGCCGACGTGTAGATAAAATCACGACTATAATCGAGCCAGGAGAATGCAATTTCTGCCGGTACACATTTCAGCACAAAGTTTGTTGTCTGCTGCTCCTTTAACCATATTTCAAAATTTTCAAACGTAAACTGTGGACACAACAATCGATAATTTTGTACATTAATAACGTCCTCGGCACACGTTGCATACAAGACACTCTGACACTTGTGCATTTTTATACCCAACACTGTGGACAATCGACAATTGTCCAACGTACCCAACATCACACACTCTAGGTCGGCTCGAGAAAAGCAATTGTTCAACAGTATGCGTGTATCGTATTGTGTCATAATTTTACATTCAACTTCAACACTCAATAGACTTGTGTTCATGTGATATAGTAACTTGTATATTATTATACTCTAATTAATACAATAATATGAAAAAAATATCTTGTCTCATTTATTCACTATATACATCATCATCATCATCATCATCAATAATAAACACTGTCTGTTTCGTGGTTTTGTTTAGGTCTTAGATTTTCACGTGAAAATTGATATATGCTACACTTGTTCATTTTGGATACTGGTGTATTTTTGATTGGTTCTCCGCGAATGTCCAGTACAATATCGCTTGGATGTAGAAATCGACGATATTTTACAAATGTATTTATGAATAAAGCTAAAAATCGTATTATAATTGTGTCTGCAATTGTACAAACGTTTGTCAATTCGTAAGTGTACAAACTTGTACACAAATCTGTAGTAGTAGTAGTAGTAGTAGTTGCCTTGTCTTCTAGATCATTTGAGTTTATAACAATTGCACGCTTCAAGTGGGGCAAGTGTGCAAGTATACGTTGTCTACTGTCGTTGTCTCGTCGATTGTCAAGATAGACGATATTGAACATTTCTTTATTTTCCACCGGCACTTTGGCCAAAGAATCGCACATGGCAATCGGTGTATCATAGTAAACAACTAGTTGTGAATTTTTGGAAATGTTAATACACGAACACTGTTCTGTGCACCATTGGCGTGTTTGATTTGGATACAGAAGTTTTGCAACACGCTCTGGTATTGTGGATACATTAGAGTCAAAAGTAATAATCATTGAACTTGTGTGTGAATACATATATAGTTAGAATAAAATATCACAAGTAAACTTGTGTGTGTGTGTGTGTCTATCTATCTAAATGAGTGAACTAACACCGATGCGAAAAGATGTCTACAGTAAAACATTGATTGAAATAGGTTCTCTGGTTGGTGCCGGCACAAATGCGTCGTTTGATCCGGAACGTTTGTCGGGTTCAACTGTGCATAGTCTAGTGTCGCACATCAATCTATTGAAACGCAACAATATACCATTGGTGGAGTCGGTCATAACAAATGATGTACACAAACTGTTGGACTCTTTGAAATTGAAAAATGGTAAACCACTCAAAGATTCATATAAATTTCAAATTGGTATGACTATTAAGCGGCTATTTCCAAATGTTGCTGTCGATTTGAGACGTTACAATCGCAATCGTATCTACGAACCAACACGTGTCTCTTCACCACACTTTATGGCAAATGTTATGAAAATAATAAAGAGTGCCTCGCAGCTGGTGAAAAAAACATACAAGAGCGGTATAACCGATATTGGCGTCTACAATACGGCTCTGGTGATTCTATTGTCAATCAGCACAAGTTTGCGTATAACTGAAATATTACAATTGAAAATGACAGACATACCGTTGATACGCAATCGCCAGTCGGTAAATATCAGAACCAAAGGCAGCACAAAACCACGAACGTTTATGCCCAACGAAACACTGTTGAGTGTACTTTTGGCAATTGAACATCAACGCTCAACAATTGTTGACTACATGAGCTTGCAAGTGGCCGACATGCATGTGCTAAAAATGCAAGATCGTTTGCGGAAAAATTTTATAGTTTTGTGCTCTGAATCGTATATGCGTCGCAAACTGAAAGAGCTAGCTGCTCCAGTAATAAAATTGCCTGACAACAATAGAAATATTCTTGGTTTTAATATATTTCGTCGTGCAACAACTACACTCTTGGTGTCTGAAGGTGGACACGACGTAGCACAGGCTATCAACAATCATTCAGACTTGAATACCACATTGAAACATTACAATGTCCAAAGTGTACAAGCCAGCGAAGATGCATTCAATCGTTTGGAAACTATGCGCCGTGAATTGTTTCCAAAACCGTTGATCACTGCCAACGACGTTCGCCTACGTCAAGTGAATAGACAACCAATAACCAGTATGGAAATTGACATGAACATGGATGATGATGATGATGATGATGATGTGAATAGCAACAACTATCGACAAGTTCATGTTTTACCAGATTCTCCGCCACCTTCAAATGCTCCAGCTCAATTATTTTGAATGTAAACAAAAATTAAAAACAAAACAAGATAATTAATATTATATATATATATATATATATTATATATATATATATATATATATATATTATATATATATATATATAATATATATAATAATATATATTATTTGGTGTATCTATTCATTAACATATTCAAGAATTTTCTCCCAGATAATGTCGCCCAGTTCTTGCGCTTTAACCTCGTCCATTTCTGCCAGTTGCTCTGCTGTCAATGAATTCAACAGTGTATGAGCCATACCAATTGTCATTGTGTATCTGTTTACATTCTGATTTGAGCCGTTCAGTACAGCATTCATTAATTCAGGGTTAATATTTTTGTATACCGCTATAGCATTTATATATACATCTGGTTCGGTTACTGCGTTTGCTTGTCTGGCTTCACTAGCATTCAAAGTATCTAGAAAAGTTATCCATCTTTGACCGAGCAAATCTTTAGCCGTGTCCAAATCTATAGTCATTGGGTTGTCTGTTATTGTTTTATTCACAAGTACCGGGTTTTCAACTTCAACATTCTCCACTGTTGCTGGTGCATTAAAGTCATCACCGACCTCTTGATTGTCTTGTACAACCTGAGACACTGAAGGCACATCGTCGCGCATAGTTGCACGTATATTACAAAATCTATAGTCGACCGAATCGCTACTAAACGAATTAACAATAGAATGTAAACTGCCAATAGGAATATGTGTAATTGTATCGGGAAGATTAACTATTGTATAGTCTTTGGTATTTATGTCTGTCAATTTTTGAGCAGCAGCTTTATCTTTATAATACTTGATTTCATCTGGTGTGTTGTAACGTCCTGGTACAACTGATGATGACGACAAGGTTTCTCCACGACGAACCATGATTGGTGAATACGGTGTAAATTCAGCAAGCGAATTCCAATCTAGCAGCATTGACCAATCCTGTCCTTCAGTCATTATATATAGATATAGATGGATTTCCTATATTTTTTATAGTATCACTATATTCAATTGATACATAAAAGAACTTGTGTTTTCATACCAGTACATCAGTCTATGAAACAACACAATGACCGAAGATTACGATTGTATTGAATTGCATTGCAGTGATGTGGACTACGATTCAGACAGCAGCAGCAGCATAAGTGTAGAGACTTTTGAAGCTTTGACATTGAATGAAAAAGAAAATCAATCTACAAGTGTGATTGCAGCCGATAGTACCACCACAACTACTACTACTACTACTACTACTACAAAATCTACAATACCACTACAAACACCAGACTACAATAAAGATGGACCTTTATTTGTAGAAGAACCAAGGAATACAACCATTTCACACAATGATTTGCCGTCCGATGATGACAGCGACGACAACGAAGACGAGAACATAAAAATTCTAATCAATCAGGACATTCTACAATACAACTATCAACAACCATCAAAAACAAAAACCTACATTGTAGACAACAGTGATGTTGAAATTAACCAGGAAATTGATAATCTAGTGAAAAACAGTATAGATTTGCGCACCGATCGTGTTGTTACAGTATTCATAAGAGACTCGCTTGTGCTTATACCGATTGAATGTCCAATATCTGATCGACTGGCGTCGCACATTTGGCCAGCAGCCGTCGAGAATGATACAGTGTACTCATTTCCAAATTCGAATCTATTCAATAGTATTTCAACATTCATCAAAAATGACAACAAAACTGTGGCCTTTTTCACATCTGTCTACAAGAATAATGCAAATACGGCAATGATAAATTCAAAACTCAAATTACTGTGCAAAACTGCAACATTTGTGTCAAAACAACGAAAACATGGAGGCAAAAGTGCAACCTATGTAAATCGTTGTGGTGTCTACGTGTACTATGATTTTACACTGGTTATTATACAAAATGGCCAGTTGATCGACTATGCTATACATGGATATCGTGGCAACATCAATAAAATGATTGAAAAATACAATCCGAGTACAATCTACTATGACAGTGCTGAGGACGGCCCATTTGACATTTTCATGAAGTATCCATATCAACCGTTCTACAATGCAATGCATACACGTATGAAGGGTCTAACACTGAACATTAATATGCGAGTGAATACACTGTCGTTTTGTGAACGTCTCAATGTGTTTTGTTCATTTTGTAAGGCATTGAAATTTATACGATCCTACTACAAACCAAATCCGACGGCGACAAGACTACCACCGCTGCAACAAAAACTAACAGTTTCGGTGAAACGTGATCGTTTAGAATACGATGAGGAGCAGCAGCAGCAGCAGCAGCACATAAGATACCAATCGCCGCACAATAATAGGTCACCCTTCAAACACCGCCCCCAACACCGCAACTCAAGATATAATCGCAGCCGCAGCACCATACAACAACATCATGAAAGCGTCGGCAATGTGACAAGTAGTCATCGTCGTGTATATATACCAGCATATTCAGTGGTTGAACATAACGAAATCCCAATGAGAGCCGGCCGTCGAGCAATCACAATGAAACGTACAGATGGCAGTGACAACGATTATCATCATCATCATCCGTACTACAGTCGACGTTTTAGTCAAAGACACAAAGAATATGTTATAAGAAAATGAATGATATTTTCTACATTTATTATGTTATATGTAATCATACAATTAAATTATACTGTTTCTAGTGTTTTAGTAAATTATTAAAAATGTTCTATGATAACATAATATAATTTTTATGATTGAAACTTCCCAATTCCTCTATAGTGTTCAATTAGTAGTATAGAACAACAATCGATATATCACTTCTTGAAAATGACATCATCATCAATGTTGTGAAAAGGGTACTGAGTTTTTTGTGTTTTTCTTTCCATCAGTATAAGAGTTATCGGTGCAATGATGAGTTTTGTAGAAAAGTTTGGAAATTGATTATGATGTGTTGTAGTAAATTTAAAAAAAAAACATACATTCTTGAATTTGATTGAAAACTCAACATTGCATCCTTTGTTTATACACCAATGCTACAAACTATAGCAGCGCTATTCTTCGAGTCAATTGATTCACAATTGAAAATTGAGCAATACGACAACAGCTTAATCAATGAGAATTGAAGACAACTCTACATCCAGGCTATCATCATCATCATCATCACACACGAGCAAACAAATTTTTTTTTTGGGACCAAAAATGTACATTAGAGAAGAATTCAATAGACATGGAATATTACAATATTAATTATCATCATCATCATCATCATTGTTACTTGGATCTTGGTAGGCGTTGTCGTATTCTTCGGCATCATTATCGTATTGTATAGGCACAAAGTCATTGTCTTGAAGATATTCATTGGTAGCCATTGGGATATCATCGGAAAGGTATACCGGACCCTCAATATTGCCCGAATTCGGGTAGGGTAGTGGTGGTGGTGGTGAGTAGGTTTCAGACTGTAGTAGATTTTTGATTGCTTTTAGAGTACCTTGACGAAACGAATATGATGGCACATCGTTTGGTGTTGAAGTTTCCGGCTGCTGCTGTTGAAAGTCGTCGGGTGTCGATGAACGACTAACAACGTTGTCGTCATCGTCGGTGGTGTTGTTGTTTGAATTGATACTGGGTAAACGCATAACTTTTGTATTTTTATGAAATGAGTTTGATCGTGAACGCTTTGAGCCAATTGATAGTTGTGAATCGTCTTGTATATCTATAATATCATATACGGTGGTATTATTTTGTTGAGCGTCTACTAGTTGTTGTTGTTGTTGTGTATTGTCGTCGTCGTCGTTATAGCTATAGTGTTGGCTGGCAATTTGGTTGGGCGGTGTTGTTGAATAAGTATAAGGGTTATTCGACAAATCAACACCAAATTGAGTTGGATTAACACCGTGCAAATCTACTGGGATATAATCGGACACACTTTGAGACTGACTGTTTTCATCGGATATATTGGACCTTACTGCATTTGACAATAATTTGAGTTCAGCGTCTAGATCTAATACAAGTTCATCTTTATACTCGACAAATGGTTGATTTGTCTGTACATTGGCAAGAATGTCCAATACAAAACTATATACTTGAGCTTCATTTTCTTTATCGTGAGATAAAGATTTTCTTAGATTTGTATAGTATTCTACAGCTTTAGCTATATTTTCCTCTAGACGTCTGTATAGAATGTATGTTGTTTTGATTGCGTCAATAGTCTGTTGTGTGTTTGACGGCAATACACCGTCCACACTTAGACTGGTTGCTAGCTCGACAATTGACTCTACACATTTCTGTATTTCATCTTGGTTTTGAAGAATGGTTTCGTTTTGCTCTTGTATGCGCGTCTCTAGTGTTTTCATATGATTACTCAAATCAACAGATTCATCGGTACATTTTTTCAGTTTCATTTCCAAGTCTTTAATTTTATTCTCTAATTTTTTCCTTATATTTAAAAGTTTTCTATTTTTGTCAATGTGTTTGCTTACATTTGTTGATGAATTTTGATTTTCCTTGTTCAATTGGGCAAGTTCGGTACGTAGACTTATTATTAGATTGTCTTGAAATGTTAATTTTTCATTCAATTCTTCGTATTGTTTTCTGTATCTATCTAGTTGTTTATTTTCATTCAAACATGTTTCCAGACGAGCTACGAACTGACTGTTTGCTTTTTCCAGTTTGGTTATGCGTTGTCGTGCTGATTGTGATAGGGCTCGACCTTTTCCCACACGATTGACTGACGTATTTAGTTGTAAAATTGAAGTACGCATACGATTTGGTAGTCGGGTCAATTGTGTTTGACAGGATTGTGTAAGTTCCAACAATCGACGATATTTTTTCAGAAAAGAGTCAAACACTATATTTGGTTCATCAGATTTTTCATTTTGTAACAAATCTTTCATATGTTTTGTCATTACTGTTATAGTTCTATGAGCATTATTACGATTTTCATGACAAATTTCCAATTCTCTAGTTAGTTGTTCAATCATAACACGATTTCTTTCCAATATTTCTCTATTACCGTCGTCTACACCATTACCATTAGCCCGATCCAATTGTAGTTTCAATCTTGCATTTTCATCGGCCAAATCCCTCTGTATACGGGTATAAGTTTGTGTATAGTAATTTTTCAAATAGTTTAATTCTCTTTCCAACGCCTGTACTTGTTGCTGGTACTTGTCTTTATCGAATAGCGTTTGATTTCTAGGTGGTCGCCCCAGTCTTTCTTGATTTTCTTCTTGTCGTTGTTGTTGTTGTCTAATTATACGAGCCTGCTTGAATTTATCGCCCTTTTCAAATACACTCTGTTCAATTGTCTGCTTCAATATATTGTCTCTGATAACTTTCATGCTGTTCACAATGCACTGACGAATGTTGGCATCATTCATATTTTTATCACACAACTTTTGTATTCGAGCCAATAGGCTAGGATCAAATGTGTGAAATATACCAAACACTGTGTCAATATCAATATTCTGATTCAATACAAAATCGTAAGTGTCGTCTGCCATTTTATTTGTTTTTGTTTATGCTATATTTAATAAAAAAAAATATTATCAATCAATATTATAATTCTCAGTTAAGAGTACTATTTTCACATATGGGTTTTGTTGAAACAACAACGGTTGGTGTATGTACACCGAAACGTTTAATGTATTTGACTGTATGTTTGTGTATGCACAAAATAATGAACGCCGAAAGTTGAATATCGTTCAATTCAAACAGTTCGTTGTTGTTAACCAAAGCTCTCAGTTGAATATTAGTGAATTCATACAATTCCGGACACTTGTCGGGATCGCATTTCGGCGGCAAGTGTCTGCTATCACTGGTAATCTCTGTCGGTTTCACAAGCGATATGGTAAAAGAACTCAATTGGTCTACCAATGACAAATCGCAGCAGCAAGCGCGTGCGTTTTGTTTGTATTTTGTTTGAATGTCTATAGGTTCATTGCCAAATTGAGGAGATAGTTTGTCTCTAACTTTACGATAAAAGCTGACATTGTAGTATTGCAGTAAGAGTGTTATGAAAACATAACGTTCGGCGTCGGTAGTTAATTTCTGATAGACACCATTCGTATACACTTCAGGGATACTATATGCAGAGCACATTACAGACGCGCCTATTTTTGTTGCACACGATTCAGCTATATCGTGAACAAGAGCCGCATACAAATTGATGGTATCCATAATGTTGGCCCCAAGAATTGATAGGCATTGTGTTGATGTTGGACATATAACGCCTGGTGGAAGTATAATATTGTGTTGGTTTGTACACTGTGGTGTTATCCATAAGAGAATTTGACTGAGAGTAGGCAAAGTGATGTCGGATACATCGCCAATTGTTATTGAATTGCCGCACATGTAGCGTAATGTTATCAAGCCTAAACCTTGTTCGTTCAGTGTGGACGCGTACGTTGTATAACTAATCACATCGTCCAAACTCAAAAGTTGTGATATGTCGGACATTGCCGACTCAATATTGGTTGAGGAACACAAGTTTCTGAATGCAACAGTTACACTTGCTTTTTGTACACGGACCGTGTCCAAGAATATGGCTTGTCCAGTTCTCTCATCAATATAGTGTCCATCTTTGAATGGAAACGTACGAAATATATCCAAGTATTCTTTGGGTACATTTCTAAATCGGGTTGGGTCAAACGATGTATGAAACTTTATTTGGTTCTCATTATCTTGTCTATCGGAAAGCATAATACTGTGTCTAAGATTGATGGTTGGTTTGAGTCGACGCACATCGTATTTTGGAACAAAACTAGCATCATAAACGACACCATCATAATTGACTGTATCATTATAAAATAAATCAACTACGGCAATTTCGTCGAAATTTAAAGTTTCAATCAGTACAGCTAAACGAGCTTGCCACTTTTCATTCCCAATCAATTCACGTATTGTGTCTACATTGAGTGAATGCTTTAAATTCTGAAACATATAGGTTGCAAACGGAGTTCCATTATAATAATTGTACAGTACACGATTGTCAAAACAAATTTTTTCAAATTCATGAACAGTTGACGGTGAAATTGTAGCCGTTTCCAGTGTATAATTGTAGGCGAGCATTTCACCGTTGTCGGGCTGGTAGTTTAATAATAATTGTAGTTGTGGTGTCTTTGCAAATATTGGTGGTTTTGTTGGCAAGGGTACTACATTGTCTACACCCAACTCATTGGACATTAGATGTTTTGCAATTTTCATTTGTGTTTTCTCACACGATATCAGCTGATTTAAATCATTATTGTAATAATCAATTAGTGTTGATAGATGTTTTAAAGCTTTAGCCTGCATAATATAATCTATAGACGCATGCTGTATTATTGCTCCGACTTTTTTCTCCAGTAAAGTAGTTAGCTTTTGTTGTTTCTTGTTTTGTCTCACCACACGCCAAACAATTTCTTGGCGCCTAATTTGTTCGTCGGTTGCAAACGTTTGTCTGATTGAGAACATGTCTGAAGACGCCCTATATTCCGAAGAGTTTGAAACTTTGATACACGAATTTTGCAAAGCTACATCGAATGAGGTTCACATAAGAGAAATAAGTCAATTCATTGAATTATTCAAACAATCAGTCTATCTGAATGTGCTTATTTCAGATCCAAGAAATTCAGATGCAATCGCTTGTGTAACAAACTTTCTACACAGCCGACCAACTCTACCGCCCGTATTTCTGTCACGTCTTATTGCTGTTGCTAGCTGTAAGATAAGAATCGCTCCGGCTCGTTTTGGGTCTTCAATGGCCGACTCGTGTGTAGCCACTATAATTCCTGGTAATGTTAGACCGCCTAGTGTTATGACAAACATCACGTCACAAACAATAAAAGAACTTTTGGAAGCCGACACACAAAAGGCTGCACCCTACCAGGCGAATTCAAACAATATACCGTCAATGTACAAAATAAAAATGAATAGCACACTCATGGATCAAATTGTCAATGCACAAATCGACTACTATAAAATTGTTGAAGAAGGTCACCGTCAAAACGGCATGAGTGTGGACAGCTATGTTAAAACAAGAAAAGTAAGATGATTTTTTTTAAAGCATAACTTTCCACATTATTTGACTATGGACAGATTCAATTCAATTAAATTCCGATTTTAGTTCAAAATCAGGCAGTTCAGGGAGATATAATATATATATATATATATAGTTCAGTGAATGTAATAATATTACAATATGAATGATATAATATATGTATTCAGTGATATATATATATAGATGAATATGATATAAATGATTGAAAATTTTAATTTCATTTTCAGCCTTAAATTCATTTTATAATATAGTATTGCTAGTACGTTCTATTAGAATCACGTTTCTGTTCAATTAATTTTCTTCAGTCATGCGCTGTTGCTACAGTCTCGTTCTATTAGCCATTATATTTGATTTATCATCTTCTGCTAAGAAGACACCATTGGACAATGATTCACTGAATGATGTTCAACCACTACCAATAGCCTATGGCTACAATGAGGTATTGGGTGTTTTCAGTAGACAATCCACAGAGCTTCTTATAAGAAATAATACAGCATACTTTAGAACAGAAGATGGATCTTCTACAAGAATTGAAAAATTTAGAGTTATACGTACAGTTAGTAGCCACGATGGCGGTTCAAATTGGTCTCTTGAACCAAACACTATGTACGTGGACATAAATTATGTTGAAAAATTTAAAATTGGACCGTCATTCGAGTACTGGGTAGTAAAACTCCATAGACAAGTGATCTTTCTAGGTATTAATTTCGTTGAAAAAGAACTCAAAATTTGGAGTGTGTTTGACACAAAACCGTTTGATTATATTTCGTGTTTATCTACAGTTATTACTGATGATAGAGCTTGCTCTACAAAACTACATTGTATTGAGAAACGATTTGATTTGAGACTACCAAAAGGGCATAAGAACATACCCATTACACAATTGTACGCTATACATACGGCATTCTTTGAACATATATTCGAAAGATTCTTGGATAGCAATCTTTTCGCTAAATTGAACTCTAGTTGTACTATGGAATCGAATAATATGAAGTCTAGCGATATAGATGATGAACCAACTAAATTGAACTCTAGTCCTAATATGAAATCCAGTGATCTAGATGATGATAATGAATTAACTAACACACCATCCACCACCACCACCACCACTACAACAGTTAAACCATCCAATGTTACTGTTGCATCGTCTACTAAAAAGCCGCCTAAGATATGACTATTATGCGTTGAGTCCAAATCTGAATCAGACTATTGGGATACAGAATTCGAATTAAAGGATACAGAATTTGAGTCAAAATCTGATCCAAACTATTGGATATCAAAAATGGATGAATCAAAGGATACAGAATTTGAATGTGTCAGCACACCAGACGAACTCATATATTGAATACATATTTTATTTTTCATTCTTTACATGCTTAAAAAATTAACAAAATTCCAAACTCATATACATTTTATTCTTTACATTAACAAAATTCCAAGCTCGTACACGACACACACACACTCTTGCTGGAAACCTACTATTATTTGTATATCCCAACAGACTGTGCATATTCCATACATTCATCGTATTTTCTTTTGCCTAGTTGCGTCGTACCTTCGTCAGTGGCCGCCGCCGGCTTCATCGATGAGATTGGGTAGAGTGTCTCGTTCACAGCTCTAGGCAAACCAAATCGCGAAGCAATATCCTTTACTATATCCATGTACTTTTCAGGCTTGTAGCTGAAATCGTTGTAATCATAGGGCACTGTAAACACTTTCCATCCACATAGTCTAGCCACAATATAATATGCGATCGCCTGTATAAAGTAATTCTGTATACGAGCCCGATGTGCATCGCCACTCGTGAAACGACGCAGCATTCTGGCTCGGTTTCGAGATGGCAGTGGATCGATGAATACAATGCACTGTTGCTGTGCAAAGTAGCGGAGTGCATTCTCATTGAAATTCTGAGATATAAAGTTCAATATTGTGTTCACAACGTCATCCATGGGGATACTGCTATCACACAACTGCATTATAATAATCCACAATGGATTATCAATTGGCCCTCTGTCTCCAATAATGTCGCCGCGTCTGAAAGCGTACTCTATGGATGCGTGCAGTCCGGCTACACTGGCAGGCGATTTAGATTTACCCGAAAAAGTACCAATATCACCGCGAGACATAAGTTTCCAGCCACTCTTACTCAGTTCTTGAGCCAGAGTTGTTTTTCCACAGCATGCTTGACCAGTTATAATTTTCATACAGTCTTCTGAATATTTCAATTTTGAGCCGTCGGGATTCGAGCAAAAATCAGTCAACATTATTTGATCATTTTCAATAAGATTGCACAGATCGTCGGTCATAGTTTCATCACATATTGCTTTATGAACACTTTGAAAGTGAGCCAACAATTCGCTGGAGATGTGTGTACACACATCAAAAGTTAGAGGGGCGACTGGAGCTATCAGATCATTATCTGTTGTCCGCATATGATACACTTTTGTCAATAACCTTATGTGTGAGCGCAAAAACAAAATACATTGATTGTTATTTTTTATCTTGTAAATAACCGATTCGTCTCTATACTGTTTGAATGTGTCTACAATATCCGAATGCTGTGGAAAAATTCTATTGAAATCATCCAAACTCCTATCCGGCCAATTGTTTAAAAAAGATAATATCCCGTGTATGAGTGCGTCCTTACACTTGTCTGCGCTTTGCAAAATGTCCTTTATTTTGTCCAATGTGATTAGATTCAGAAACGAGTTTGCATGGTGTATATCCACATAATCAGCCACCAAATGATCCCTTACCTCGTACTTTCTGTAAACAATAGTATTCATATGGTCGTTAATAGGATCAAAATCTTCAAACACTTTAATTAGATAAGGTATTCCATTGTAATCACGGCGGTCACGGCTTTTATCGGAATTCATGTATTCTTCTAATGATGTATAGCGAGGGACGTCGTACACTTCTGTGTATGCTAGTACGAAGTGATCACCAGGCCTCCTATTTCCAAGTACGAAGCTACTGCCATCCTTCCGAAAATCGAGTAGACTTCTACCCACGTTTTTCAACATTGTATTGTATATAGAACAGACAGTAATGAAAGAATGAATCACATTATGAATGAGAGTTCAGTTATATTGTGCAAAAGAGAATGGTTGTTGACAAATTATAATGATTCTATTATATATCCAATTTTGGAGTATACAAAAGTAAGCAAACTAGATGATGTATCCGGCACTCGACTGATTGTAGGAGGAAGTTGGACTTTGTTTCACAACACACCGTATTACAATGCAAGAGTCATGTGGTTCGAAAATAACCTATTACCATATCCTTTGTGTACAAAATACTTTAAAGTTCATAATGGAGTGTTTGTTTGGTCACGTTTTAATTTGTATACAAAAACGAATTTGGATGATCCTCGCAATGTCTATGTTTTCACACAACCGAACGTGTGTGTTGCTAGAATACAATTCAAAAATGATCGTATATGCATAGATGAAATAGATACTTAGACTAAAAAAAAATAACAGTAGGCCAAACTTGTAGATAAACTATAGAGAAATTATTATTATGCTTATGAAAATTTTAAAACTTTTCATAACTTTATTGATAATTTTAGTTCTAGTCGGTATTTTGATTGTGCCGGCGCCTTTGAAATTCGTTGTATCGAAATTTATTCGTCCCAGCGACTATTCGCTCAGTAAACATGCTATTGAACGAGAAAATTACACACTATATAGTTGTACAACTACTGAAAACCAATCGGCAAAAAAGCTACTTGTGTGGTTTCATGGTGGTGCATTCATATTTTCCAATAGACGTAGCACATATGGATTATTGAATCAAATACATGAACACATAAAAAATACACATGATATACTTGTGTTCAACTATCCTGTGCGATTCAGTAGTACACTTCAAGAAACAATGATTAGCATTAACAAAACATTATCAAAATTTGTCACAGCCTACAACACATTCTATGCAGGCAGTTTTTCTGCTGGTGCTTTATTGATGGGTGCTTTTATCAATAAAGAAAGAAACCCTCACATTTCGGCCATCATGAAAGTTCCAGCCATCGGTATGCGATTCAAAGCGGCCTCAGCGATATGCGGTCTCTTTGACACAAAATTCGACAGTAAATTGATAAACGCTTTGTTTAGGTTCTATATTTTGCGTGGGACACCAGGCCCCGAAACCTATACGTGCTACAATAATAATATCCCTTTTCTTGTATTGGGTCTTACCAGCGATTTTCTTCATAGCCATACAATACGGTTTACAACCACTCAACCTACAGAATATTTTCTCTATACAAACAAATTGCTGCCACATACGTTTGCTCTTTTATCCAATCTCAAAGAGTCCAACGATTGTGCAGCACGAATAGCTCGTTTCATAATAAGCCATTAATTTTCAAGTCCTCTCAACCACTCAACTTATATATAAGAATATATATATATATATTATATATATATATATATAATATATATATATATACATTTTTATATATATATAAGATCGAAGAGACTATGAGAGAGACATCATTTGACTTCCAATAGAGTACTCGTTATCAACACTTAACACGATTTATATATTTGAGAGCGACAATGTCGAAACAGCTTCAATTTTCTGAATACACTACAAGCAAGCTGCTCACACTATACGGCAATCCAAGCGACAATAACGACTATCAGACATTGTACAGCAACGTGGAGGCGTGCCAACCAGAACTCAAGCTCGAATCACAAACTATCAAACTCGACGACATTCAGAGGAAAATTATCGATCAAAGTGAATACATCGATTCTATTGAACTAGACCAGACAATTATACCAAAACTGGACACCTTTTGCTACGATACAATAGACACATTATTGAAAACTCTAGATTCGGCACCGGCAGCAGATAATCAATCCTGTAACATCAACTTGGTAAAAATTAAACATTTTGAACAAGTCAAAGCCTACACTTCGGATATTATTGGTGGCAAGTTTTTCCCACCAAGGTTTCGTCTAAGTGTTGGCAAAGTATCACCAAACAGCAGTGTGAGAATCAATACTGGGTATATAATAACTGTTCCTGATATTTGTAAGCCTTGTAAACTGGTGAATGGAAAAATCGTTCAAGAAGAAAAGTTTATACCACAGCCACAGTTTGTAATTTTGCCGTGCTTTCATCTGAATGAACAACAGAAAAGCGATATTATCCCATGCGTGTATTCACGAGATCCAGAGGACACTGGTCTTCTAACGTTTTCATTTACAACAAGAAGCGGCAATGTTGGCGATGTGCTGGTTGTTTTAAAAGCGTTTGCAACCGCTACACAAATCACAAACTCGTTTCACATTACAAAGTCTGAATTGGCCGGCGCTGTTCAAACAATCGCTAAACCAAGAGACTTTAAAAATGGAAGATATACAGCAAATTTAAAAATAAAATTTGACGCCGCTTCAATGGAGGTGCAAGACAGCAGCAACAGTACACCTATCGCGTTATTCAAAACCTACAATACTACTGCGGTGCGTCCCGAAGCACACCACAAACAGCAGCGACTTGTGTTTGATGCCACTCGAAACATTATTTTGTTCTCTAGTCGCAAAAGAGAATGGTTCAACAAACATCTAACCACATTCAGTGGTGTTTTAACAAAATCCAAACATCTTGTACCGTTTGTAGCTCGAAGCGGCAATGCACAAGAAATTATTGCAAACACCCACTGTTGTACACTGATTGAGTCTAAGCGATCACTATTCAGTACCATACTAGATCATACGGAACAGCCGATTGGAGCTATGAAAATAATCAACAGTGCATTTGCAAATATAGACCAATACGATGGCATGAAGAAAAGTATGAAACAGTTGGTGAAGGGTTTGTCTGGTCTCAGTACAGGCGTAAAACACTGTAGACGACTGCAAACTCAAGACGCCAAGCTCATCAGTGTCGGTATGAATAATCTTTTAAAATTATACGACTATCACAGAGTTGTGTCGGCAAACAGCAAGTTATACGAGAATGTTAAAAAGAGCGACAAGGAGATACAGTGTCGAAACCGTACAGCGTTCTCATCTACCAAGCTTTGTGCTATTTGGCACACATCTACTATGGTGTGTCGCTCAACAATCAACCAGCAGCAGCAGCAGCAGCTAAATCAAATCCAGATTTGATAGGCGAAGTCGCCACCACAGTCACCGCCGACACTCTGGTAATAGAGGCGGACACAACTACAGTCACCGCCGACACTTTGGTGATAGAAGAGGAGGACACAACTACAGTCACCACCGACACTTTGGTGATAGAAGAGGAGGACACAACTACAATCACCGCCGACACTTTGGTGATAGAAGAGGAGGACACAACTACAGTCACCACCGACACTTTGGTGATAGAGGAGGACACAACTACAGTCACCGACACTTTGGTGATAGGCGAAGACACGGTCGCCAACACTTTGAAGAGGAATATAGACGAAGAAGACAACAAAGTGTCAGTTATCAAAAGAGCAAAAAAATGAATAAGAATACTGTATATCAATACTATAAAATACCTATATACATGTAATATATATATATATATATATATATATTTTTCAAATATAATTTTCTTGTATTATATTTCTATTTGTGTATGTTTCCTTATTTCTTTTATCAACAGAACATAGTATAGATTATTCTGAGGGAAAACCATGAGTGCTCTACTGCCTGTATGTGAAAATGTAAAGGAATTAAACATTTTGAAAGAATCTGGCTATACTACACGTGTATTTTCAAAATCTATAAATGTACGAAGATCAACACAATATCAAACGGCTTTGGTGTTGGCGCATATAAGTAAAAATCGAATGAATAATCGTAAAGAAAACTATAGGAATCATTTTACTCTGTATCAAAACAACACAACTCTAGTACTTGTACGCTCTGAAACCACACTACTGTATAGAGATCACGATGCAATACTTGAATACGATGTCTTTACACCAAAAGGCGCTTGTATGCGAACATCGTGTGTAGACGACTCTTGGTTGGTGTCTTACGATACGATAGAGTATAGCAATGCAAAACCAGAGTCTTTTGCAACCTATTCGTTGTTGTGCTGGGGCGAATGGTGGTACTTTGATAGAGGTGTGTGTTTGAATGGAATTACAGCGTACGAGCGCGGTACAGTGTGCGACAGTATGTTTATATACTTGGAACTGCATCCAAAAATCAAACTAGTGAGACCACTGCAACAGCAGCAGCAGCAGCAGCAG
The DNA here is from genome assembly GCF_014356525.2 of Nilaparvata lugens. Taxonomy (NCBI): domain Eukaryota; kingdom Metazoa; phylum Arthropoda; class Insecta; order Hemiptera; family Delphacidae; genus Nilaparvata; species Nilaparvata lugens. Next base: position 7,603 of record NW_024090251.1, on the reverse strand, counting down.
CCACAGAATTTGAATTTGAGATCAGTAGTATTTAATAATGCAGCTTTTCAACCGGATAGTGTAAACCCATCTGGTTCACAACCAAGTGTGGATACAATAGCTCCAAATAATGTTGAAAACAATAACAATTCAAGTACAAACACCAATCAGCAGCAAACGGCCGACACAAATACTATTCAAAATAATACAGCCTTGTTCAACCCTCTAATTAGCAATACAACGTGTCCATCATTCAGTATGACAAATAATAGTACAATCTTTTCAGGTTCAGCATTCAATAATTTTATAACTCCAACCGCCAATATTGTGTCTAGAGAACAGATAAACACTAACGATTCAAGAAAAGCACCAAAATCTATATTCAAACAGATTATGCCATCTCTGTTTTGGTTTGAAGAACGACACCACGAACTTCAAATTGGCGATATTTCCTATTTTATTCCAATGTGAATTTTGATAGTTGTCCACCAGTATTGCTTGGTACTATTTTCTTGTAAATTATATAATTATATATGTACATTGGATATATTACAATGTGTGATTCCAATTTCTGTTTCTTTCTAGCCTCATATACAAATTGATATATATATATATATAATATATATATATATATATATATATATATATATATATATATATATATATATAATATATATATATATAATATATATATATATATGTAATATATAGATATGATATATATATTAGATATATATATTGTATGTATACATTATAATTTATGAAAATTTTTCAAACAAGTTTCAATTCAAAGCTGCTTACAATCTCACTGTAAAATGTACTACGTTTTCGATTTAGTGCATTTCATACACAAGTTTTTAATATATCCTTATACAAGAAGTAGTAGTGTCCTACACATTCAGACATCCCTCTAGCTCAATGTTTTTTCGAAAAAAAAAATATCAATAATAATCTACAAGTGCCCTACACACACACACACACGTCTTTCAATATAGTGAGAGTGTTTCGCCTTCATATGGTAGTGTAGGCAAATCGTCTAGCAGTTCTCTATCGCCCATGTATAGTGTACCGCGTCTCTGCACGATGGTATCTTGACAAAGTGTATTGTCAAACCATACACGCGAATCGTTTAGATAGTTGGCTATAGTATGAAATAGTCTATTGGTTATTGTCACTTTGTTGTGTAGTGCATAATATTTAATCATTATAGCATGCTCTAATTGAGTTAGTGCTGTATTCATATCCAAAATGAATGGTATTGGCTCGACCTCAGTAGTACTGACTTTGTTTTTGCTTAGCATCAAAGTGGACGGTGCAACTACACCCGGTGGCTGTTCAATTTCTAAACGTTTAATTTCAAGTATACTTTCACCATCACATTTTCCTACTCGAATCTGATTGAATGGATACACACGTAGCGTGTGTTTATTTTTCGAATCTAATGTATAGATGTTTACACCACTACAGTCGTCTATGGCGTTGAGTGTCATCTTTGCACAAATACTAGTAGCTCGTTTATTATTGAATCGTTCAACTAGAAATTTATCCGCACGATTATTGACACCAATTTCAGTGACACCATGCAAAGATAAACCGTCTACAAAGATACTTTCATCATAGAACCTCTTTATTCTAGGACAGGATTGATTCATTTTTAAGTAACAAATCAGGAAATATTTTCACAAAAACGTATCTAATTTATTGTTTATACATTCATCTATCATCACATGACATTACTATAATATATAATATTTATAATGTTAATTCTTTATACATATACTTTACTTATTTGTCTACTATTATACTTTTGTTTAGTAGTTTTAATGATTTTTCAAACACACGATATTCGTGTTCTGTGCTAGCCGCCCGTCTATCTGTACGTAATCTTAGTATTTTCAAATTCGATGCAACCTCATAGATGGCATTGAGTTGTGGTTCAATTCGTCTTTTTGTGTCGGTGCCCTCCTCAAATGAAGAGTCGTCGGCTAGAGTCTCGAACCGGTTGTCATTTTTTGTGTCGTCGGTGCTCTCGTCCAAAATAAACGAAGAGTCGGGTAGAGTTATAAATTTCTCGGCAACTGAAAACCGGTTACCAGGACCTACATAGCGCATATCTATTGTAGGACACTTCCATTTGATCAAAAGATCGTTTTGAATAATAATCAAGCCATCATAGCACGATGTGTCGTACGTTTTCGGTAGTTGACCGCGATGAAATGTTTGCACTTTGAGATGTTTCTCTCCAATTGTAATTCTAGGTGTGCCAGCGCGTGTGTACAGAATTGAACGAAGAAAGTTCAGTATACGAACGTTGATTAGTGGCTCTGGATTATGTACAGTATCGAAATAGGAGATTGCTACAACTTCAACAATAATAATTGAATCGGGCATCAATTCAACTTGCATACACATATTTCTAATCAAAGTTAACGGGTTATCATTACCAGCGCCGCCTAAAACTGTACAAGTGTCTGTGTAAATTTCACCAGCATCTGGCCAAATGTAGGCATTCTCACCAATGCACATGAATTTAGCCTTGATTCCGTTCCACTTGTAAGCCCACAAAAACGTTTGATTATCATCAAAACAGTTCCACATTTGCACTTTGGGTACAACACACGAGAAAATCTTTTGTAAAGAAAGCAAATCGGGAACCAATTTACTCTTGTAGTCACTCATTATATCCATAAGTGTATCTTCGTGCATTAGCACTGTAGCATAGTTTGTGTCTGGTTCATATTCAATTTCACATTCGAGTGTATACTTTGTACCGTGATCGGTTCTATCCTCGTTGACTGACTTTCGTATACGTGGATAGGCTGCTGCCGCCGTTAATTGTTGTTCTTCATCCTCGTCTTCACTAACACCACAGTAATATGAATTTTCATTGATAGTGCGTAGAATCTTGCTGGGTAAGATATTCTGTTCAGTGCCTGATTTGTCAGCTCATGTGAGAGAGAGGCATTGGCCGCTGACTGGTAGTGATTATTGTTGTGACATTTGTGGCAGGCCTTACCCCAACAAATCAAAAATGTTCCGTCACAGGAAACTCCACGCCTTACCTGAATCCGAAGGTGGTCTACCGGCTGGTCACGAGTTGGAAGAGATCCCGCCTCCCAACGAGTCCCGTCCCGTGTTGGAGGTGTTCGAACAACTCACCTGCAGTCTGTGTCCCGACCAAGAGTTTCAGTGCTTGGAGGATTTGTCGAAACACCGCAAAACAGCTCACAACCTTGTGCCTTGCGACCTGTGCCCCAAGTTCTACGGCCGGTCGTCCCACCTGTGGAAGCACGTCAACAAGATCCACAAGAACCATCCGGACATCACTTGCAGCGTGTGCTTCCGCACGTCCGCCTCACGCAACCACCTAGCAAACCACATCGCCAAGCACCACCGGCACGAGGTGCTCTGTCAGAACTACGTCGACATTTGCGAACTCTCCAACGAGGAGGCTGTGCACAACTGTGTCAAGTGCAACAAGGTCTTCAGGAAGCATCTACTGCTGAAAAAACACATGAGACACTGCACAGGACCACCTAACCAACCAGCATCCGGACCCTCCCCTTGTGAGAGGTGCACGAAAGTGTTCGACTCCCCCATTCAGCTCAGGAAACATCTGAGGAACTCGCACTTACACTTCAGGTGTGAACTGTGTGAGGATGTGGCTCACGACTCGAGGATTGAGTTGATGGATCACATAAAAGCAGCTCACGCCGGCGATCCTAGTTTGACGTGCGATTACAAAGGCTGTGGCATGATGCTGCGTTGTACGGCTGATATGGCCAAGCACAGGAGGGAACACAGACAGGGCAGACCCCCTCCTACCTGCAGTTTCTGCGGAGAACTGACCCCCAACAAAATGAAGCTCAGAAATCACCTCAAACCCAACACCCTCAACTAACCAAACATCTGTGTTCCATCTGTCTGGTTACTATGAAAGACTTTGACGAGCTCAGGAAACACGTTCGTTCGAAACACAAATCAATGCTCGGAAAAACAAATATCTGTCCGATTTGTGTACGCACCTACTCGAACAAGAGCAAAGTTTTGGTTCATATACGATCGCACGGCGAAGGTTTCTTTCCCTGTGAGATATGCGTGAAAGTGTTCACGGATCCCGAGAAGCACAAACGTCACACCGATGCTCATTTCGATGAGAACTCTGAAGAATTGGAGGCTGAGGAGGAGGAAGAAGAGGAAGAGGAGGATGCCGCTAACCAGGAACAGGAGGAAGAGGAGGTTGACGGTGAAGATGAGGAGGAGAATGTGAAAGAAGATGAGAAGGAGGAGAGTAGTGTGAAGAAAAAGAAGGTGAGTGAGGAGGATGAGGAAGAGGAGGAGGATGAGGTTGAGGAGGAGGATGATGAGGAGGAAGAGGAAGGGGAAGAAGAGGATGAAGAGACAAAGACTGAAGACGTTGAAAGTGTGATAACAAAGAGAACGTCAGATGACGAGGAAGCTGATGAGAAGGAAGATGTGAGCAGCAGTCAGATTGAGATTGAGGATGATGAGGACACAAACGAGACTGCCCCAGCCAAACGTCAGCGGCGCACGCATCCGTGCATCGCTTGCACGAGAACTTTCACCAACTCCACCAGTTTCTTGCGTCACATGAAGGCTGAACATGTCGAACTGATCTGCGCCTGCGGCAAGATGAGCGAAAACATCCAATCACACAACAACCACCTGAAGAAATGTATCACAGGCAAAAAGAAGGAGAGCGATAAGGTGGAAGAGAAGCGGCCACCCAACAAGAAAAGCTTGGAGAAAAAGTTTTTGAATTCGGATAGTAAAGGAATGACGAATACGCCTGTCACACCTACAGAGGTCAATAAAGCGGTGGATAAGCCGGTGACCCCTGTAGTGAACACCAGTGCCAAACGTGAAGTGAGGCGTGTCTATAAATCGGATGATGGGTTGTGTTCGTGTGAGCTGTGCAAGAAACAGTTTGAAGCCAAACGCCACCTCTGGCAACATTTGAGAAGGTTCCATCTCAAGGAAGCGTCATCATCTTGTGGTGTCTGTTTGAAAGTATGTAAAGATTACGATGCGTTAGACACTCACCTCGCCCTAGAGCATAAGACTAATTTCGAGGGTGAAGGGAAAAACTTCACTTGTCGTGTGTGTGGCAGGTATCACAATTCCAGACTGAAGCTGGAGCAGCATTCTGTCATTCATCCCGGGCACGAGATGAGGACTCACGCGTCGCTACACTCCTGTTCCCTTTGTCCCATCCAATTCAATTCGGCCATTTCTCTGGCTGTTCACCAGTCCAACGATCACAAGGGCAAATCTGTTAGAGGTGGTGCAGTGAAGATGGACGTAGATGGGCCCGAGAATGATGAAGACAGTAGGAGTAGTACTTCGAGTAGCAGTAGCGCGAACAGTAGTTGTTCTACTAGTAGCGGATCTAGTTCTAGTAGCAGCGGAAGTAGCAGTAGCAGTTCTTCAAGTAGCAGTTCGACGTCGAGTGGTAGTAACAGTTCCAGTAGCAGTAACAGTTCCGAGGAGAAGGGTTCCAAATCGTCGAAAGATTCGAAAGTGAGTAAGTTGTCTCCGTTATTGAAGCAGGCGCAACGAAGGCCTGAAAAGAGTGCGTGGTCTAGTATTCATAAGGAGGCAGTCAGCCGATCCAGTGAACGCAACCGTAACAACCCCAAACCGGACCTCAATAAATCCCTCATCGATAATTGTGTTCAAAGTGAGGACGATAATGATGTGATCGTGTTGAGTGACGAGAATAACGCGAACAGCGCTGGTGCTTTCAACAATAGCGAAGCTACGTTTGTTGAGGACAATGTGAATCTTTCTGAGGATAGCTCGGCGTCTTCGAATGAGGATGTGGTTGAGGATGATGAGGACGAAGCCGTCAGTTCTGTCGCTGGTCTTGAGAAAGATATGTCTGCAACCGCTGAAGTGTAATTATCAATTCAAAACATTTTTATAATTCTCCAATCTCAGTTCCCACATTGCTTACGGTATGTTTTCGCTTTAATTCAATAGTTGTATTTTCATTGCATGGCTGTGAGAACTTCTGAATAATGAGAGCCTGACTAGTTTTTCGTAATAATGTAGGAATCGGATTTAATAATCTGTGGTTCCGACTGAAGTAGGTAACCCATTGACGGCTCAAATTATGTATTCAGGCCAGTTGAGACCTTCCCGTAAAAGGCTCCCCACCAACAAAAACCCATACGAATCTATTTTTGTCTATGGCTTTTTCCCATTACAATCTTTATCAGAAAGGTAGCCTACTCTTCCATCTATCCAATTCTTATTGAATGAAAAACACTAAGAAATTGTCAAAAACCACAGATTTATTGATACTTAGATAGTTTCGGTTATTACACCATTGTCATCTCTAATGGAGATTGATCAATATGAATAATTACCACAATATCAAATCTCAACTACACAAAAAGTATCAAATTCTTCTTCATTTTTCATAGTTGATAAAATAGCTATAGTGAGGTCCACGTTATAATGGCAGTATTTTATTAACGTTTGTGTTGCTATCCTTGTCTATCATTCGACAAAACACATACCACTATCGTTTTCTAGCTCCACAACGTTACCAAATCCGTTTTTAACAATGTAGAAAATATAATTAATCAAGGTAGACTAACAGCAACGCTGTTCTCCTATCTTTATCTACTACCATTATAACGTGGACCTCACTATAACAATACTAAAATGTCATGCTTCTATCTATAATCTCTACAGAATAGGCTTTTATCTATCACGGAACTCATACCTCTTGTATGAGTATAGCCTACGTTATGCAGTTAGATAACTACTGAATGAAAAAGACTAAGAAATTATCATATTGTATTTCATTCAATATGAATAATTACCACAAATTAACTACACAAAAAGTTAGATAACTACAGTATTACTAGAATAAATGTTACGGAGACATTTTATTGGTTCACCCATGACACCATCATTTCACAATCCTCTACTATGGTTTTAAACTTTCGGTATCGTGCCCTACTAATCACACAAGAAGTCGCGTGTTGTATTTTTAAAACAACCAATTTTCCAAGTGATATGTACTCTACTGTCAAAACATACTAATTAATTGTATAATCAATCATCTAGTTGTATCATCTTCTTGGATTATTTTACGCCTAAGAACATTTGGATGATTCCCATTTCATAGCCCATTAAGGTACATCAAGCAAAGCCATCAATTCTGTGTTATTGGTTCGTTTGCAGTCCCCGTATACAGTCTTTCCTATCTTATGCACTGTCGCGACTAAATGGCACCTAAAGACTGAACCATTGCTCGGTTGATACTGCAACTCAGTGGAGTGATGGGGGAAAGTTTTGGAATGCATTCATTGTGACTCAAGTGACTCATTCACTGACACCACCACATTCAATAGTTTTGTGCAGCAAAAAACTGACACTGTTGTACTTTTTACAACAGTGCGACTGCCAGAAGCTTAGATTAATCAGATTCTCGTTACATTTATGCATAGTTTATTGAGCAGGTAAAACAAGAATCTTTCAAAGGTCGGTTTTAAACTATTCCCTAAAATTTTAGCAGACCGTAAATATGTCTCTGTATTTTAACCGTCAACTATGTCTGTGCTATTTTAACCGTCAACACATGTCTATG